>NC_140017.1:39652396-39757396 GCF_964263955.1 Coregonus lavaretus | reverse complement strand
TCTTGTGCCATGCTCTCAGTCTAATCCTTCCCTTCTTTATATCATCCTAGGTCCGGGGTTTAGTCCAGTTGGTGAGCCACTTCGGCTGGCGCTGGGTTGGCATCCTGGGCACCCCGGACGACTACAGTCGTTATGGCATCCAGGCCTTTACCCAGCAGCTGAAGGACCACGGAGGCTGCCTGGCGTTCCACCTCACCATCCCCAATTCGCCCTCCCCAGCTGCGCTACGTGCCATGGCCGACACCCTGCAGAGCTCCAGGGCCCGTGTGGTGGTAGCCTTTGCTACAGAGGGCCAGCTGCTGGAGTTTCTCTCTGAGGTGAGTTCTCCCCTTTAAAATATTGTGTCAGGTATATACTTAATCTGGATTTATTTCTCTTAATTTCTTCTATATTTATTGTGCTAAAGAAAACTATGTAGAAACTCTCTGAGAACGTGGATAAGCAACACACAATTCCAACTGTTTAATTCCTCATCCTCAGCTGGCAGTGAGGAATGTGACAGGGTTCCAGTGGGTGGCCAGTGAGGCCTGGGTGACTGCCAGCCTGCTCACCTCCCCTCAGTTCCACCCGCTGCTACAGGGCACCCTGGGCTTCTCCTTCCCTGGAGTCAATATCCCTGGCCTGGGGGACTTCCTGCTGAAGGTCAGGCCCTCGCCCACACCGGGGTCTGAGTTCATCAATATGTTCTGGGAGGAACTGTTTGGCTGCAAGTTGGATTTCGGGGCGGGCGGTGGAGATGGTGTTGGCTCTAATGGTCCCGCGCTACCTGGTATATGTTCTGGTTCAGAAGATCTGAGGGACACAGTGAGCAGTTACTCTAGTGTGTCTCGGGTCAGGATCTCCTATAATGTGTATAAGGCAGTATATGCCATAGCCCACGCACTACACCAGGTGCTACAGTGTGGTTCTACTGGACACAGCCAAGCTCAGGAGAAGTGTAACACCAGCACATATTTTACACCCAGACAGGTATGATGTCTGTTTGTGTGTGTGTTTGTGTGTGTGTGTGTGTGTGTGTGTGTGTGTGAGTAAGTAAGTACGATTATTTATTAATCTATTTACAGTCATTATTTAATAATCCTTCATGGTTTTACGACATTATCTCCTCCCCTCACCCTCTCATTTCATCCAGCTCTTACACCACCTGAAGAGGGTGAATTTCACCAATCAGTTTGGGGAGAAGGTGCATTTTGATGCCAACGGGGAGCCTGTTCCCCTCTATGACATTATTAACTGGCAGAAGGTCAGCAGTGGAGATATCATGTTCCAGAAAGTAGGAAGCTATGATGGCTCTGCCCCCCTCAGCCAACAGCTGCAGTTGGACGAGAGCGCCATCGTGTGGACAGGAGGAAAATCACAGGTGGGTTGTAGTAGAAGCCGGGGTGTGGAATGAGTTTCCATTTAAGCTAAATATTCAACTTTCCGCAAATAAGACTAGAACTAAAGTAAATGAGGGGCCTTTGTTTGGGTTCAGAGTGGTCTCCCCTATGCAGTATTTGATAGGCACAGGTGATGGCTTATGTGGTGACTGTGTCCTGTATCTCTCCCCAGGTGCCAGTGTCTCTGTGCAGTGCTCCCTGCCCCCCTGGCAGCAGACAGGCCCGTCGTCCAGGAGAGCCTCCCTGCTGCTTCGACTGCCTGCCCTGTGCTGCTGGGGAGATCAGCAACCAGACAGGTACACACACAGTGACACAACTCACCATCATTTAAAAGTTCTGCTCTTATTTCTATGTTGTTTCATATAGGCCAATGTGTGTGTGCATCGTGTCCTCCCATGCAGGTTCCTTAGAGTGCATTAGGTGTCCTGAGTTCTACTGGTCAGACAGAGACAGGGTGAAGTGCGTCGCTGGGATAGAAGACTTCCTGTCCTTCTATGACACCATGGGCATCATCCTGGTCTCACTCTCCCTGCTGGGTGTTGTCACGACAACCACCGTCACAGCCATCTTCCACCGTTTCCGGGCCACGCCCGTTGTCAAGGCCAACAACTCAGAGCTGAGTTTCCTGCTTCTCCTGTCACTCAAGCTTTGCTTCCTGTGCTCGCTGCTGTTCATTGGGCGTCCGTCTGCGTGGTCGTGTGGTTTCCGCCAGGCAGCGTTTGGGGTTAGCTTCGTGCTCTGCCTCTCCTGCCTCCTAGTCAAGACCATCGTGGTGCTGCTGGCCTTCAGGGCCACTGTACCAGGCTCCAGTGCCCTGATGAAGCTGTTTGGACCTTCCCATCAGAGGACACTGATTCTCTGCACCACCGCCCCTCAGGTAGAGCTGTTGAACTCATCAAACAGTAGTTTTACCTAAATAACCTTTTGATGTTTGTCATGATGGCCGGCCACATGATGCTTATTGTTCCACCACTTCCCCCAGGTGTGTCTCTGTGCTGGCTGGCTCTCTATGGCTCCCTCCATCCCATTCAGGAACTCTTCGTACCAGGGTCTGACCGGCATGATGGTGCTGGAGTGTAAGGAGCCCTGGCCACCAGGGTTCTATTTGGTGCTGGGCTACATTGGCCTGCTGGCCTCTCTCTGTCTCCTCTTAGCCTTCCTGGGACGCAAACTCCCTGACACCTTCAACGAGGCCAAGCTCATCACCTTCAGCATGCTGATCTTCTGTGCCGTGTGGATCTCCTTCATCCCAGCCTACGTCAGCTCTCCTGGGAAGTACACTGTAGCTGTGGAGATATTCGCCATCTTAGCGTCAAGTTTTGGACTGCTGCTGTGTATATTTGCCCCTAAATGTTACATCATCTTACTGAGACCAGAGAGGAACACTAAGAAAGGGATGACAGGGAAACACCAAGGAAACCAGAGATGATCATAGTTGAGATTTAGAGTTACTACATAAGTAAAAAGAACAGCTAATTGTAAAGTGTTATATATATATATATATTGGGGGGGGGGTGGATCAGCTTAATATTGCAGATAGATTGTATCTTCTATCAATGTAATTGTCTGCATCACTTCCAATCCCCCATGTTTTTTAAAATATATATACTCCCCTTTATTACTTTTCAACTCCACCATCCTTTCCCTACTTGGAGTAAATTAGTGAACCACAATGCCCAGGCCTCTACTTCCGGTCTATACTTACTATCTACACCTTATGGACAGAGTTAATTTCACAATAATTATATTATATATATATATATATATATATATATATATATATATATATATATATATATATATATATATATATATATATATATTATTTTTTTTTGCTCCTGAACTTCTTTTACTCTCAACCTCTCCGATCATTTTCATGATGTCTATCCGGTTTGCTTCTATATGCCATATCTTTCTAACTGTGCTCTTTCCCAAAAGCTCCCAACATACAACCTATATACTTACTATGGACACAGTATGCTTACATTATTAGCTATCTTTGTTATTATTTGTTGTTATTTGTTATTAGTCCCATCCTTCAACTCTATTCAATACCTCCCATCTATCTCTTAACACCATCCATATAGGATTTCTATTTGCCATATATATTTCAACAGTACTGTGATGTTTTACAAAAGTTCTGAACCTTTCTATTCTCATTGCTTCTACAGATTGTGAATTAAAAATAAACATTTTTGCTAAAAGTATTATTATATTATTGATTGATTGACTATGACTTTTCAGATCACCCAGTAATGCTATCTGCAAGGTTAGCTCCAGGTAAATATTGCAATCCTTTAGCCATTCCTGGACCTGTGTCCAAAAACAAGCTACAAATGGACAGAACCAAATCAAATGATCTAATGATTCTGTCTCTTCACAGCAAAATCTGCAGAGCTGGGAAGATTGTATCCCCCATATAAATAACATTCTATTGGTAGCAAGAATTTTATATAATAATTTAAATTGAAAGATTCTAATTTTTGAATCCGGTGTCGTTTTGCGTGTCAGTTCATAAACACTATGCCATGGGATCGGTACGTCAAAGATCTCTTCCCAACTATTTTGCAATCTATATGGGACGGCTGTCAATCCTTTGGTCCTTAAGTGAAACTGATATACTTTTTTATTTATCACAGTTTTCCTTAACCAATTATGTTCTTTAATGCAAGGCCGACAGACAAGTTCCTTATTTTCTCCCCCTTCCACTTTCCTCTTCCACTTTTGCGGTAAGGCTGCAATTATTTGGTTGTAATTTTGGGTAGAGCAGACATTTCCATATGTTTTTGTTAGCTGCATGTGCGACATAACTCCACCAGTCCTACCGATGATATCATTTACGAAGATTATACCTTTTTAAACATTCTGTCAAAAAATAAAGGTTTTTTGTCAATTAGTATATTTGAATTTAACCACAATATTTGTTGCATTATTTGTTCTGTTGTTTCTGGAGGATTTAATTGAAATTGCAACCAACTTTCTATGGCTTGTTTTAGAAATAGTGATATTTGGGAGATTATTTCCTTTTCAAATAACTGAAAGTGAGAGGTTGTAATCTGAATAAAGGGAAAAAGGCCTTTCTTGAACATTGGGTGAGACAATCTTACTAATTTGCTTGAGAACCAGTTCGGATTTAAGTATAACGTTTGTATGACTGCAGCTTTTAGTGATAGGTCTAATGCTTTAATATTTAATAAGTTCTGTCCTCCGAATTCATATTCATTATATAAATATGCCCTTTTAATTTTGTCTGGCTTGCCGTTCCAAATAAAATTGAATATTATTTTCTCAATAATTTAAAAAACTGTTCGCTAGGCTTAGGCAAATAGGTAAACTGGGATAATACTAAAGAGTTAATCAGGGTGATTTTTCCACAAATTGACAGGTATTTTCCTTTCCATGGTAGTAAGATCTTATCTATTTTTGCTAACTTTCTATAAAAATGTATTGAAGTGAGATCATTTATTTCCTTTGGGATATGTATTCCGAGTATATCCACATCCACATCAGACCAGTTTATTGGTAAACTACATGGTAATGTAAAAATTGTATTTTTTAATTATCCAATATGTAATATAGTACATTTGTCATAATTTGGTTGTAATCCAGAGAGGTTAGAAAATGTATCTAGATCCTCTATGAGGCTGTGGAGGGATTCTAGTTGTGGATTTAAAAGAAAACATGAATCATCAGCGTACAATGACACCTTTGTTTTTAAGCCCTGTATTTCTAATCCTCTGATATTATTATTGGATCTGATTTTAATAGCTAACATCTCGATGGCCATAATAAATAGATATGCCGATAGTGGACAACCTTGTTTCACTCCTCTTGACAGTTTAAAACTTTCTGAGAAATAGCCATTATTTACTATTTTACACCTAGGGTTACTATACATGATTTTGACCCATTTTATAAGAGATTCTCCTAAATTGAAATGCTCCAGGCATTTATATATAAACCCCAGTCGAACTTTATCAAATGCCTTTTCGAAGTCTGCTATGAATAGCAGGCCTGGTTTCCCATATTTTCCATAGTGTTCTATTGTTTCCAATACTTGCCTTATATTATCTCCAATGTATCTTCCATGTAAAAAACCTGTCTGATTAGAATTAATAATATCCGACAATACCTTTTTTAATTCTATGCGCTATACATTTTGCTAGGATTTTTGCATCACAACACTGAAGTGTAAGGGGCCTCCAATTTTGTAAATGGACTGGATCTTTATATTTTCCACTTGTATCCTGTTTCAGTAATAATGAGATCAGACCTTCTTCTTGAGTGTCAGATAATCTACCATTTACATAGGAGTGGTTAAAACATGCTAATAACGGTCCTCTTAGTATATCAAAAAAGGTTTGGTATACCTCGACTGGTATGCCATCCAACCCTGGAGTTTTCCCGGACTTAAAGTCTTTAATTGCAACCAGAAGTTCCTCTGTAATTTCACCTTCACATGAGTCTTTCTGTGTGGCTGTTAATTTGACATTATCAATAGAAAAAACTTCTCTACAATTAGCTTCAGTTAGAGGAGATGGAGGCGACTGAAAATAAAACATATGCTTAAAGTACTTTGTTTCTTCCTTCAAAATATAATTTGGTGAATTATGGGTGACTCCGTCAATTGTAACCAGTTTCATTAAGTTATTTTTGGTAAAATTCCTATGTTGAAGATTAAAAAATAATGTTGTGCATTTTTCCCCATATTCCATCCAGTTTGCTTTATTTTTATAATATATTATACTTGATCTTTCTTGAATAAGTTTCTCAATTTCTTTTTGTTTTTCCTCTAATTTATTCTGAGCCTCTATGTTACAGTTTTTTGACCTAAATTGCGTTTGTTTTCGAGATGAGTACTGAATTGCATGGCCTCTAAAGACACATTTAAAGGTGTCCCATACAATAAGGGGATTCGCTGTACCTATGTTATGTTGGAAAAAGTAAGTTATAAATTCCTTTGTTCTAATTATAAATAAATTATCATCCAATAGGCTTTGATTAAATTTCCAATATCCTCGCCCACGTGGAAATTCAGTAAGAGTAATGTATATGCCTATTATATGATGGTCCGACTGCATTCTGTCCCCTATCAACACTTTTTTTTTTACTTTTGGTGCCAACGAGAATGAGATAAGAAAGAAGTCAAGACGACTAGCTTGATTCAGTCTCCGCCATGTATATCTCACTAGATCAGGATATTTAAGCCTCCATATATCTACTAGTTCTAATGTATCCATGACATTCACAATTTCCTTAAGAGCATGTGGGTGATTGTTTGTGGTGTGATTTCCTTTACGGTCCACTGAGCTATTTAAAACAGTATTATAATCCCCCACCATAATAATATTGTCTTGAGTTGCTTGCAGGCTTGATCATTTATTATAAATATTGTCAAAGAATTGTGGATCATCATTATTTGGTCCGTAAAGGTTAATGAGCCATATCTGTTTATGGTCCAATAACATATTTAAAATAATTAATCTACCTTGCGTATCTATTTGAAAAAGGTGCACATTCGGATCGAAATTACTATTAATTAATATCATCACCTCTTTTGAATTTCTTTGCCCATGGGAGAATTATATTTCCCCCCCCCCATTCTTTTTTCCATGCTAATTGTAAAGTGTTACTCCTAACAAATAACTCATTATGGTTGCTGTCCACAACATTGCACGAGAATGCAGCAACCATTTGGCTTCTTGTACAGTGTGTGTCCTAATTACTAAATCAACTGTTCTAGTAGTTGACGTTTGCATGAGAAGACTGCCCCTTACTGGACACTGGGTGGAAGTGTTTGGAATAATGTGATAAAGTTGGTTGTATGTGATCTGTAATTAATAAAATATAATGAATATTCTAATCCCCGAGCCGACTAGGTGAAAAATCTGTCGATGTGCCCTTGAGCAAGGCACTTAACCCTAATTGCTTCTGTAAGTCGCTCTGGATAAGAGCGTCTGCTAAATGACGTAAATGTAAATGTAATAGATAGATAGATAGATAGATAGATAGATAGATAGATAGATAGATAGATAGATAGATAGATAGATAGATAGATAGATAGATAGATAGATAGATAGATAGATAGATAGATAGATAGATAGATAGATAGATAGATAGATAGATAGATAGATAGATAGATAGATAGATAGATAGATAGATAGATAGATAGATAGATAGATAGATAGATAGATAGATAGATAGATAGATAGATAGATAGATAGATAGATAGATAGATAGATAGATAGATAGATAGATAGATAGATAGATAGATAGATAGATAGATAGATAGATAAAGTAGATACCTATCTCCAGCCGACAGCCAAATGCTCCCTCCCAGAACTCAGTGAGCAGGGGAGAGCTGGACACCTTCTGGGGGGAGAGGTCCAGGAGGAAGTCCCTGAGGCTGGGGATGACAGAGCACTGGATGCCAAATCCGATGACCCCGGCACACAGGCTGAAGCGCAACATATCTGGGTCGGTGACCCAGGTCTCGCTCCCGATCCACTGGCGGGGCGGAGAGGGCAGGCGGTCCAACTCCTTCAGCAGGATCCTCATGTCCCCAGAGGCTATGAATGCAACCACCACCCGGGCTGTGGAGCTGGGGAACATGATTAAAACATAAAAAATGCTTGTCATGTTTGTCATTCATTGGAATGTCTCAGTGAAGTGAACATGAAGATCAGTATTAATCAACACTTTTGTCATGCTTAAAATGTGCATATCGTGTTGGTCTCACAGGTCAGCTTTGGGAAAAGAGAGAAATTAATAACAATTACAGCTTTTACAAATACGGTTTTGCTTTTGTGTGAATGAAAAGTTCACAAGTAATCATGGATGACTTGCCGATCACGTCGGCCACCCGTTGCACTCTGCTGAGTGGGTTGGTACGGTAGAAGGCTTCAGAGTACTCCACACAGATGCCCTGCTCTTGTGCCGCCTTTAGGAACGCCGCCATGCCGTTATTACCGTAGTCGGAGTCAGAACGGACCGCCCCAATCCAGGTCCAGCCGAAGTATCTGATGAGGCGGGCCAGAGCGGCAGCCTGGAAATGGTCACTGGGGATGGTTCTGAAGAAGGTTGGATACTGTTTCTTATCACTCAGACACGCACAGGTGGATGAGTGGCTCACCTAGGTCATAACAGACAGTCGAAAACATGAAAAAGAACATAATGTCGGCCAAACAAGTCTCATTTATAGGCTACTTCCTTCTTTTTTTCCCTTTAGCTATGTAGCACTTCACCCCAGCTGCCGTTTGCCATTATTTTTGTAGGTCACTTGATGTCATCCTACGGTTGTTGAGTGACATTCCAATGAGTTGGCGGTCATCCCGGTCAGTAGGGATTTGTTTGCCCTCTGCCGGTCTGTAGCTTTGTTGTCCCCAATGTCTGCTGCTTGACCTTGTTCTTATGAACCGCCGTCTTTCAAATTTTAAGGATGGAAGCAACCTGACGCTCACTGTATCCCTCTGCCAGTAAAGCCAGAATTGAACCCTTCTTTTCCTCCCTCAAAACTTTCCTTTTCAACTCTTTTGCCATGGTCAATAGTTATTTTTGATTAATATTACATTTGAGGTACTATTAGCACTCTTTTTGCCATCCAGCTGGTCCTATTGCAAGAGGATAGTGATGACCACACAAGTGGTTTTTATACTTATCCTCATTAAATAAGATTTGGTTAGAAATTGATTTGCATTTTATTGAGGGAAATAAGTATTTGACCCCTTCTCTATCAGAAAGATTTCTGGCTCCCAGGTGTCTTTTATACAATGAACGAGCTGAGATTAGGAGCACACTCTTAAAGGGAGTGCTCCTAATCTCAGTTTGTTACCTGTATATAAGACACCTGTCCACAGAAGCAATCAATCAATCAGATTCCAAACTCTCCACCATGGCCAAGACCAAAGAGCTCTCCAGGGATGTCAGGGACAAGATTGTAGACCTACACAAGGCTCGAATGGGCTACAAGACGGCGCCATGTACCATCAAATCTTGAGTGAGAACCTCCTTCACTCAGCCAGGGCATTGAAAATGGGTCGTGGATGGGTATTCCAGCATGACAATGTACCAAAACACACGGCCAAGGCAACAAAGGAGTGGCTCAAGAAGAAGCACATTAAGGTCCTGGAGTGGCCTAGCCAGTCTCCAGACCTTAATCCCATAGAAAATCTGTGGAGGGAGCTGAAGGTTCGAGTTGCCAAACGTCAGGCTCAAAACCTTAATGACTTGGAGAAGATCTGCAAAGAGGAGTGGGACAAAATCCCTCCTGAGATGTGTGCAAACCTGGTGGCCAACTACAAGAAACGTCTGACCTCTGTGATTGCCAACAAGGGTTTTGCCACCAAGTACTAAGTCATGTTTTGCAGAGGGGTCAAATAATTATTTCCCTCATTAAAATGCAAATCAATTTATAACATTTTTGACATGCGTTTTTCTGGATTTTTTTGTTGTTATTCTGTCTCTCACTGTTCAAATAAACCTACCATTAAAATTATAGACTGATCATGTCTTTGTCAGTGGGTAAACGTACAAAATCAGCAGGGGATCAAATACTTTTTTCCATCACTGTACATATACACATATACATACATATCCTTTTTTAAAATATATATTTACCTTAATTACTTTCCAACCCCACCATCCCTTCCCTAATTGGAGAAAACTAGTGAACAACAATGCTTAGGCCTCTACTTCCAGCTTATCCATATTGGATTTCTATTTGCCATATACTTTTCAACTGTACTGTGATATTTTACAAAAGTTCTGAACCTTTCTATTCTCATTTGTTTCTACAGATTGTAAATAGAAAATATTTTTTTTTGCTAAAAGTATTATTATATTATTGATCAATTGACTATGACTTTTCAGATCACCCAGTAGTGCTATCTGCAGGGTCAGCTCCATGCAAATATTGCAATCCTTCAGCCATTCCTGGACCTGTGTCCAGAAACAAGCTACAAATGAACAGCAATAACATTCTTTTGGTAGCAAGAATATTATATAATAATTTAAATTGAAAAATTCTATGTTTTGAATCCGGTGTCGTTTTGAGTATCAATTCATAAAAACTATGCAATGGAATCGGTACGTCAAAAATCTCTTCCCAACTATTTTGCAATCTATATGGGATGGCTGTTAATCTTTTGGTCCTTAAATGAAACTGGTAAACTTTTTCTTTAACCAATTAAAAAATATATATATATTTAACCAATTTCGGTCTTTAATGCAAGGCCGACAGACAAGTTCCTTACTTTTTCCTTCTTCCACTTTCCTCTTCCATTTTTGTGGTAATTGTGCAATTATTTGGTTGTAATTTTGGGTAGAGCTGTCACGAATTCCGCCGAGACTGCTCCTCCTCCTTGCTCGGGCAGGCTTCGGCGTTCGTCGTCCCCGGAGTACTAGCTACTACCGCTTGATGTATCGATGTTTGTTTGGTCTTGTCTTGTTAGTGCACCTATTTCATGTTATGTATTGATTAGGTCACTTATACGTTTCCTTTAGTTTTGTTTGCAGTTGTGTGTGATTGTCCGCCTGTCCTTTGATGTAAGATATTTGTTCTCATGTTGATAGTGTCTTTACGCACTGTATGCGTAATCGCTCGCCTCCAGTGTTTGAGGCCCGTTTATTTTGTATTGTATTTGTGGACTAGTAAAGTATTTTTTGACTGAGCTTCTGTGTCCTGCGCCTGACTCCAACACCGCATCCACATCAGCTTGTGACAGAATCACACACCATTACTATGGAGTCAGCAGTAGCAGCGGCGCCGACCGAGTCGCTGGAGGATCGGGTCAGCTGTCAGGACGCCAGGATCCAGCAACTCGGCTCCGCCATGCAGGAGGTGATGAACACCCTGCGCCGATGGGAAAGGGGAGGCGTGCCCACACCTCCTCCTACATTACCACAACCATCGGCCAGCCCCACCAGACCAGCTCCGGAATCCAGTGGGATTCGGCTCTCGCTCCCGAGGGCGTATGATGGCACCGCAGCCGGGTGTCAGGGGTTCCTCCTTCAGGTGGAACTCTACCTGGCCACCATACACCCGGCGCCCTCGGGATACGAGAGCGTTTCCGCCCTCATCTCCTGTCTCTCCGGCAAGGCGTTGGAGTGGGCCAACGCCGAATGGAGGGGAATAGACGCCGCCACCATCAGCTATGCGGAGTTCCCACGCCGCTTCAGGGCTGTATTCGATCACCCTCCTGAGGGTAAAGCGGCGGGGGAGCGTCTGTTCCACCTCCGACAGGAGAAGAGGAGCGCACAGGAGTTCGCCCTGGATTTCCGGACTCTAGCGGCGGATGCGGGGTGGAATGAGAGGGCCCTCATCGACCACTATCGGTGTAGCCTGCGTGAGGACGTTCGTCGAGAGCTGGCCTGCAGGGAGACCAATCTGTCCTTCGACCAGCTGGTGGACATGTCCATCTGTCTGGATACCCTGCTGGCCACCCGCGGACGTCCCGAGTTGGGGCCGTCCATTCCATCCACCAGCACCTCCGAGCCGAGCCCTATGGAGCTCGGGGGTGCCGGCGCTAGAGAGAGAAGGAGAGAGAACCCGAGGGGGGCCGTCCCCTGCACCAACTGTGGCCGTGGAGGACACACTGCGGCTAGGTGCTGGGGAGGGTCTCCAGGGAATCGGGGCAACAGGTCGCGCACTGGGGAGTCATTTCAGGTGAGTAGGCGCCCAACTCACCCAGAGCTCTCTGTTGTTCACTTGTGTATACCTGTGGTATTTCCTCAGGTTGCATCTCATTCCCAGCATAAGGCGCTAGTCGATTCAGGCGCAGCTGGGAATTTTATTGATCGGAAATGTTATACTAAGTTAGGGATTCCCCTCCTGCCCGTTGATGCACCCTTCCCTGTCCATGCCCTAGATAGCCGCCCGTTGGGATCTGGGTTGATTAGGGAGGTCACAGTGCCACTAAAGACGAAGACGCAGGGGGGTCATGAGGAGATCATTCAGTTGTACCTGATTGACTCTCCTGCGTATCCCGTGGTGCTGGGGCTTCCTTGGTTAATCACCCATGACCCCACCATTTCGTGGCAACAGAGGGCTCTCAAGGAATGGTCTGACCAGTGTGTTGGGCGATGTTTAGGTGTTTCCGTTGGGGCGACCACGGTGGAGAGTCCGAACCAAGTGCCCGCAATGCACATTCCCCCTGAGTATGAGGATTTGACACTCGTGTTCAGCAAGACGAGGGCGACGCGATTGCCACCTCATAGACAGGGAGATTGTGCGATAAACCTCCAGACAGGTGCGGCACTCCCGCGGAGCCATGTGTATCCTCTGTCTCAAGAGGAGACGGCGGCTATGGAGACATATATAGCTGAGTCCCTGAGACAAGGATACATACGGTCCTCCACTTCCCCTGCGTCCTCGAGTTTCTTTTTTGTGAAGAAGAAGGATGGAGGGTTGCGCCCGTGTATTGATTACCGTAGTCTCAATCAGATCACTGTTAAATACAGTTACCCTCTTCCTCTGATTGCGAGTATGACTGAATCATTGCACGGAGCGCGTTTCTTCACAATACTGGATCTCAGGAGCGCCTATAACTTGGTGCGCATTAGGGAGGGAGATGAATGGAAGACGGCATTTAGTACCACCTCAGGTCATTATGAGTATCTCGTCATGCCATACGGGTTAATGAATGCTCCTTCAGTCTTCCAATCATTTGTGGACGAGATCTTCCGGGACCTGCATGGGCAGGGTGTGGTAGTGTACATTGACGACATCCTAGTGTACTCTTCTACACGAGCCGAGCATGTAGCCCTGGTGCGCCGAGTGTTGGGTAGGCTGTTGGAGCATGACTTGTATGTCAAGGCAGAGAAATGTCTGTTTTTCCAGAAGTCCATCTCCTTCTTGGGTCATCGGTTGTCCGCGTCAGGGGTGAAGATGGAGATTGACCGTGTGTCAGCCGTGCGTAACTGGCAAACCCCAACCACTGTTAAAGAGGTGCAGCAATTTGGGGTTTGCCAATTACTACCGGAGTTTTATCCGGGGTTTTGGACAGGTAGCAGCTCCCATACTTCCCTGCTGAAGGGGGGCCCGGTGCGTTTGCAGTGGTCGGCTGAAGCGGACAGGGCGTTTGGTAAACTGAAGGACCTGTTCACTTCGGCTCCGGTGCTGGCGCACCCGGACCCCGCTTTAGCGTTCCAGGTAGAGGTGGACGCGTCAGAGGCCGGGATTGGGGCAGTACTGTCGCAACGCTCAGGCACGCCTCCTAAGCTCCGTCCCTGCGCTTTTTATTCTAAAAAGCTCAGCCCGGTGGAACGTAATTATGACGTAGGGGACAGGGAGCTGTTAGCCGTGGTTCAAGCTCTAAAGGTGTGGAGGCATTGGCTTGAGGGGGCTCAACACCCTTTTCTCATTCTGACTGATCACCGTAACCTGGAGTACATCCGGGCTGCTAGGAGATTGAACCCTCGTCAGGCTAGGTGGAACATGTTTCTGACCCGGTTCGTGTTTAAGATAACCTACATCCCAGGGTCCCAGAACGGTAAGGCAGACGCCCTGTCCAGGCGGTATGACACAGAGGAGAGGTCCGTTGAGCCCACTCCCATACTGCCGGAGTCTTGTCTGGTGGCACCAGTGGTATGGGAGGTCGATGCGGAAATTGAGCGGGCGTTACGCACCGACCCTACTCCCCCAGAGTGTCCAGTGTGTCGGACGTACGTGCCGCTCGAGGTCCGTGATCGTCTCATTTATTGGGCTCATACGTCACCCTCCTCTGGACATCCAGGTATTGGCCGGACAGTGCACTGCCTTAGTGTGAAGTACTGGTGGCCAACATTGGCTAGGGACGTGAGGGTTTATGTCTCCTCCTGCTCGGTGTGCGCTCAGTGTAAGGCGCCTAGACACCTGCCCAGGGGGAAGTTACAACCCCTGCCCGTTCCACAACGGCCGTGGTCTCACCTCTCGGTGGACTTTGTTACGGACCTTCCCCCCTCTCAGGGGAATACCACTATTCTGGTCGTTGTGGATCGGTTCTCTAAGGCCTGTCGTCTCATCCCAATGCCGGGTCTCCCTACTGCCCTACAGACTGCTGAGGCTTTGTTTACCCACGTCTTCCGGCACTACGGGGTTCCCGAGGATATAGTGTCTGATCGGGGTCCCCAATTCACCTCTAGAGTCTGGAGGGCGTTCATGGAACGCTTGGGGGTCTCGGTTAGCCTTACCTCGGGGTTCCACCCTGAGAGTAATGGGCAGGTGGAGAGAGTGAACCAGGATGTGGGTAGGTTTCTGAGATCATATTGCCAGGGCCGGCAGGAGGAGTGGTCGGGGTATATCCCCTGGGCAGAGATGGCTCAGAACTCTCTTCGCCACTCCTCTACTAACCTGAACCCTTTCCAGTGTGTGTTAGGGTATCAGCCGGTTCTGGCACCATGGCATCAGAGCCAGATCGAGGCTCCTGCGGTGGATGAGTGGTTTTGGCGCTCGGAGGAGACGTGGAACGCTGCACACGTCCATCTGCAGCGGGCCATCCGTCGGCAGAAGGCGAGCGCCGATCTCCACCGCAGTGAGGGTCCAGTATACGCCCCTGGAGATCAAGTCTGGCTCTCGACTCGAAACCTGCCCCTTCGCCTGCCCTGCCGGAAGCTGGGTCGGCGGTTTGTGGGGCCATTCAAAGTCCTGAGGAGATTGAACGAGGTTTGCTACAAGTTACAACTGCCTAATGATTATCACATTAACCCCTCGTTCCATGTGTCTCTCCTCAGGCCGGTGGTAGCTGGTCCACTCCAGGACTATGAGATAAGAGAGACTCCTCCGCCCCCACTGGACATCGAGGGGGCTCCGGCGTACTCGGTCCGGTCCATCGTGGATTCGAGACGTCGGATGGGGGGTCTACAATATCTCGTGGAGTGGGAGGGGTACGGCCCGGAGGAACGGTGCTGGGTGCCTAGGAGGGACATTTTAGATCCATCCCTCCTGACTGAGTTCCACCGTAGTCATCCCACGCGCCCTGATCCGCGTCCTCCTGGCCGTCCCCGAGCCCGGGGTCAGCGCACGGCTGGAGCCGCGCGTCAAGGGGGGGGGGGTACTGTCACGAATTCTGCCGAGACTGCTCCTCCTCCTTGCTCGGGCAGGCTTCGGCGTTCGTCGTCCCCGGAGTACTAGCTACTACCACTTGATGTATCGATGTTTGTTTGGTCTTGTCTTGTTAGTGCACCTGTTTCGTGTTATGTATTGATTAGGTCACCTATAAGTTTCCTTTAGTTTTGTTTGCAGTTGTGTGTGATTGTCCGCCTGTCCTTTGATGTAAGATATTTGTTCTCATGTTGATAGTGTCTTTACGCACTGTATGCGTAATCGCTCGCCTCCAGTGTTTGAGGCCCGTTTATTTTGTATTGTATTTGTGGACTAGTAAAGTCTTTTTTGACTGAGCTTCTGTGTCCTGCGCCTGACTCCAACACCGCATCCACATCAGCTTGTGACAAGAGCAGACATTTCCATATGTTTTTGTTAGTTACATGTGCGACATAACTCCACCAGTCCTACCGATAATATAATTTATGAAGATTATACTTTTTTTTAAATGTTCTCAAAGAAAAAGGTTTATTTTATCAATTAGTATATTTGAGTTTAACCACAATATTTGTTGCAATATTTGTCCTGTCATTTCTGGAGGATTAAATTGAAATTGCAACCAACTTTCTATGGCTTGTTTTACAAATAGTGATATTTGGAAGATGATTTCCTTTTCAAATAACTGAAAGTGAGAGGTTGTAATCTGAATAAAGGGAAAAAGTCCCTTCTTCAACATTGGGTGAGACAATCTTACTAATTTGCGCGAGAACCAGTTTGGATTTAAGTATAACTTTTGTATGACTGAAGCTTTTAGTGATAGGTCTAATGCTTTAATATTTAATCATTTCTGTCCTCCGAATTCATATTCATTATATAAATAGGCCCATTTAATTTTGTCTGGCTTGCCGTTCCAAATACAATGGAATATTTTTTTCTCATATAATTTAAAGAACTGTTCGCTAGGCGTAGACAAGACCATAAGCAAATAGGTTAACTGGGATAATACTAAAGGGTTAATCAGGGTGATTTTTCTACAAATTGACCTGTATTTACCTTTCCATGGTAGAAAGATCTAATCTATTTTTGCTAACTTTCTATTAAAATGTATTGGAGTGAGATCATTTATTTCATTTGGGATATGTATTCCTAGTATATCCACATCACCATCAGTCAATTTTATTGGTAAACTACATGGTAATGTAGAAATTGTATGTTTTAGTGATCCAATACGTAATACATATAATAATTTGGTTGTAATCCAGAGAGGTTAGAAAATGTATCCTCTATGAGGCTGTGGAGTGATTCAAGTTGTGGGTTGAAAAGAAAACATGAATCATCAGCATACAATGACACCTTTGTTTGTAAACCCTGGATTTCTAATCCCTTGATATTATTGTTGGATCTGATTTTAATAGCTAACATCTCGATGGCCATAATAAATAGATATGCTGATAGTGGACAACCTTGTTTCACTCCCCTTGACAGTTTTTATAACATTCTGAGAAATAGCCATTATTTCCTATTTTACACCTAGGGTTACTATACATGATTTTAACCCAGTTTATAAGAGATTGTCCAAAATTGAAATGCTCCAGGCATCTATATATAAACCCCAGTCGTACTTTATCAAATGCCTTTTTGAAGTCTGCTATGAATAGAAGGCCTGGTTTCCCATATTTTTCATAGTGTTCTATTGTTTCCAGTACTTGCATTATATTATCTCCAAGGTATCGCCCATGTAGAAAACCTGTCTGATTTGAATGAATAATGTCTGACAATACATTTTTAATTCTATGCGCTATACATTTTGCTAGAATTTTTGCATCACAACACTGAAGTGTAATGGGCCTCCAATTTTTTTAATGGACTGGATCTTTATATTTTCCACTTGTATCCTGTTTCAGTAATAATGAAATCAGACCTTCTTCTTGAGTGGCTGATAATCTTCCATTTACATAGGAGTGGTTAAAACATGCTAATAACGGTCCTTTGAGTATATCAAGAAAGGTTTTCCCTGTGTAGCTCAGTTGGTGGAGCATGGTTGTGGGTTTGCTTCCCCTGGGAGGCCAGTATGAAAAAATAAAATATGAACTGGATAAGAGTGTCTGCTAAATGACTAAAATGTAATGTAAAATGGTATGCCATCAAACCTTGGAGTTTTCCCGGACTTAATGTCTTTAATTCCATCCAGAAGTTCCTCCTCTGTAATTTCACCTTCACATGAGTCTTTCTGTATGGCTGTTAATTTCAAATTATCAATAGAAAAAAATCTCTACAATTTGCTTCAGTTAGAGGAGATGGAGGCGACTGAAACGAAAACATATGCTTAATAAATAATAATATGCCATTTAGCAGACGCTTTTATCCAAAGCGACTTACAGTCATGCGTGTATCCGGGGTTCGAACCCACTACCTTGGCGTTACAAGCGCCGTGCTCTACCAGCTGAGCTACAGTACTTAGGGTACTTTGTTTCCTCATTCAAAATATCATTTGGTGAATCATGGGTGACTCCGTCATTTGTAACCAGTTTCAATAAATTATTTTTGGTAGCATTCTTATGTTGAAGATTTAAAAATAATTTGGTGCATTTTTCCCAATATTCCATCCAGTTTGCTTTATTTTTACTAATATATTACACTTGATCTTTCTTGAATAAGTTTCTCCATTTCTTTTTTTTTTTTTTTCAATTTATTCTGAGCCTCTGTGTTAAAGTTTTTATTGCTATCTATCTGTTCTGTTAGACCTTCTATTTCCTTTGTTAGTGTGGACTCTTTTGACCTAAATTGCTTTTGTTTTCGAGATGAGTACTGAATTGCATGGCCTCTAAAGGCACATTTAAAGGTGTCCCATACAATAAGAGGATTTGCTGTACCTATGTTATGTCGGAAAAAGTCAGTTATAAATTCCTCTGTCCTAGTTAAAAACAAGTTATCATCCAATAGGCTTTGATTAAATTTCCAATATCCTCGCCCACGTGGAAATCCAGTAAGGGTAATGTATATGCCAATTATATGATGGTCCGAGTGCATTCTGTCCCCTTTCAACACTTTTTAAACTTTTGGTGCCAACGAGAATGACAAAAGAAAGAAGTCAAGACGACTAGCTTGATTGAGTCTCTGCCATGTACAGTCTGAAGAATCTGACCAGGACAAAACAACATACATCAAATGTTAATAATAGCAGGTTCAGGTTTTATTTATTTACACATACAAATACATGTCCCACAATGCTGCACATGGGCAGTTTACAATAAAGAATGTTGAATTGCTGTGCAGCTTACATAAGATAATAAGAACATGAACGTGATTGATAGACACTACCTTTGTAGTGCTATTAATATGAATAAACCACTATATAGTAAACAATGACAGAAATGACCACACATTTTCTGCCAACTATTCCTATAGGCCTACCTGTGTTATTACTGATCTCTCCCTCTGCACATGGGATACAGTCATAACAGCAGACAGGCTTTCCTTTCTGTGCAGCCTTACGAGTGCCTGGGGGACAGCTCTCACTGCACACTGACACAAGCACCTGTGTACTGTTCTTTACCCAGGTGATTTCCCTCTCGATGTGAAACCTCTGGTCAGGGGGCAGGGATGCATCATAGCGCCCCACTGTCACAAATTTCATCTTCCCACTCTCCCCTATCTGCCAGTTCACCAGCTCATAGGTGGCCACTGGGTCCCCGTTGGCATCGAAAGACACCTGGTACCCGTTACGGGAGAAATTCACCCTCCTCACTCTCTCCAGGACCTGGTGGTTGGAAGGGCAAGGGAGAGAGTGGGGAGGAAAGAGAGGGAGAGAGGGAGAGATAGATGGAGAGAGAGATGGAGAGAGGCGAAGAGAGATGGAGAGAGGGGAAGAGAGGTGGAGAGAGAGAGAGAGAGAGAGAGAGAGAGAGAGAGAGAGAGAGAGAGAGAGAAGAGAGAGAGAGAGAGAGAGAGAGAGAGAGAGAGAGAGAGAGAGAGAGAGAGAGAGAGAGAGAGATGGAGAGAAGGGAAGAGATAGATGGAGAGAGAGATGGAGAGAGGGGAAGAGAGATGGAGAGAGGGAGAGATAGATTGAGAGAGGGGAAGAGAGGTGGAGAGAGAGTGGAGAGAGAGAGAGAGAGAGAGAGAGAGAGAGAGAGAGAGAGAGAGAGAGAGAGAGAGAGAGAGAGAGAGAGAGAGAGAGAGATGGAGAGAAGGGAAGAGAGAGATGGAGAGAGAGATGGAGAGAGGGGAAGAGAGATGGAGAGAGGGAGAGATAGATGGAGATGGAGATAGATAGAGAGAGGGAAAGAGAGATGGAGAGAGGGGGAGATAAATGGAGAGAGGGAAGAGAGGTGGAGAGAGAGAGAGATGGAGAGAAGGGAAGAGAGATATGGAGAGAGAGGGAGAGAGAGATGAAGAGAGGGGATGAGGGACGGAGAGAGGGAAAGAGAGGGAGAGAGGGAAAGAGAGGGATGGATTGAGGGAGAGAGAAACAGAACCCTCATTTACCTGATGTATTTATCAGAGGTGTTACTTTAGAACCAGCTGTAATGTATATTGAGAACTCCTTCATACATGTAGTCTAAATAAACACGTCTATCAGGAAATGTTACTTTCATCTAGTCATTCACCTGTGTTGGTTTCACATTGAGGTTTTTGTCACAGTGCACAGTGGAGTTTGCACTCTCTTCACAAACAATGCTGTGGATGGCGTGTGCTATGGCGTAAACAGCTTTATACACCATGTTAGTGACACGCAGCTGGGATGTATCTGTGTAGGGGGTCTGTAGCTGATGTATATCCTCACTACCATCACACACCTTCTCCTTAACCCCAACACCTGTAGTAGTCCCTACAGACAGACAGACATATAGTTAGATAGACAAATAGATATATATATACAGATAGATATATCGATAGACAGACAGCCAAATACAGTGCATTCGGAAAGTATTCAGACCCCTTGAGTTTTTCCACATTTTGTTACGTTTAGCATTATTCTAAAATGGATTAAATAAAGATAGATCTAAAATTAGATAGATAGATAGATAGATAGATAGATAGATAGATAGATAGATAGATAGATAGATAGATAGATAGATAGATAGATAGATAGATAGATAGATAGATAGATAGATAGATAGATAGATAGATAGATAGATAGATAGATAGATAGATAGATAGATAGATAGATAGATAGATAGATAGATAGATAGATAGATAGATAGATAGATAGATAGATAGATAGATAGATAGATAGATAGATAGATAGATAGATAGATAGATAGATAGATAGATAGATAGACAGATAGATAGATAGATAGATAGATAGATAGATAGATAGATAGATAGATAGATAGATAGATAGATAGATAGATAGATAGATAGATAGATAGATAGATAGATAGATAGATAGATAGATAGATAGATAGATAGATAGATAGATAGATAGATAGATAGATAGATAGATAGATAGATAGATAGATAGATAGATAGATAGATAGATAGATAGATAGATAGATAGATAGATAGATAGATAGATAGATAGATAGATAGACAGATAGATAGATAAAATAGATACCTATCTCCAGCCGACAGCCAAATGCTCCCTCCCAGAACTCAGTGAGCAGGGGAGAGCTGGACACCTTCTGGGGGAGAGGTCCAGGAGGAAGTCCCTGAGGCCGGGGATGACAGAGCGCTGGATGCCAAATCCGATGGCCCCGGCACACAGGCTGAAGCGCACCATATCTGGGTCGGTGATCCAGGTCTCACTCCCGATCCACTGGCGGGGCGGAGAGGGCAGACGGTCCAACTCCTTCAGCAGGATCCTCATGTCCCCAGAGGCTACGAATGCAACCACCACCCGGGCTGTGGAGCTGGGGAACATGATTAAAACATAAAACATGCTTGTCATGTTTGTCATTCATTGGAATGTCTCAGTGAAGTGAAAATGAAGATCAGTATTAACACTTTTGTCATGCTTGAAAAATGCAAATCGTGTTGGTCTCACAGGTCAGCTTTGGGAAAACAGAGAAATTAATAACTATAGCATCTTTTACAAATATGGTTTTGCTTTTGTTTGAATGAAAAGTTCACAAGTAATCATGGATGACCTGCGGATCACGTCGGCCACCCGTTGAACTCTGCTGAGTGGGTTGGTACGGTAGAAGGCTTCAGAGTACTCCACACAGATGCCCTGCTCTTGTGCCGCCTTTAGGAACGCCGCCATGCCGTTATTACCGTAGTCAGAGTCGGAACGGACCGCCCCAATCCAGGTCCAGCCGAAGTATCTGATGAGGCGGGCCAGAACGGCAGCCTGGAACTGGTCACTGGGGATGGTTCTGAAGAAGGTTGGAAACTGTTTCTTATCACTCAGACACGCACAGGTGGATGAGTGGCTCACCTAGGTAAAAACAGACAGTCGAACACATGAAAAAGAACATAATGTCGGCCAAACAAGTCTCCTTTATAGGCTACTTCCTTATTTTATTCCCTTTAGCTATGTAGTATGATGTTAGGGATACATTAATAATAATAACACCATTTATTGTTTTTCATTAGGACAGAATGAAAAGGATACACATTTCTACCCAAGACCTTGGTCATTCTACTCATGTTGAAAATAGTTTAATAAGACATACTGGTGCTGAGAAATACATGAGTAAAAAGTGTGACACCAATCCCTGGTCTCCCATAACAACCCAGCCTATGAAAGATAGTCCTCAGATTGTTTAAATGCCTCCAGACGTTCTCCACACTTTCTCCAGATAATTTCACACAGAAATGTCTATTTCTGAAGGAGAGGAGAATACAGTTGGAATAGAGTAAGTTAAAAATAGATTTCTCTCCTGAAAGAGAGGAGATTAATGTTGGAATACAGTAAGTTAAAAGAAGCTGAATGATTTCTTTCCACAGGAGTTTACCTGAGGAATGCCAAAAGGCCCGATGATGCGCAACATGCTGATGGTAGGTGTGGAGCCAGACTCGCCCACAATAGCTGTCACCGTAGCCGACCCTGAGCACTGTTCTCCGGTATCAAACATGGGGTCCAGGCCGTTAGCCAGCTGGAAGGCCACTTTCACGGCCATCGGGACTGAGGCGCACGAGTCGTGCACTTGATAACCAAGCGTGACACCCGGTAGCAGGTCCGAACTGTTGTTTATTTCCTCAACAGCGAAGACCATGGCGCGCGAGAAGCGCAACTCACGGGAATCCAAACTGTAAATACAAGATGGGTGAGTGAGCACCTCTTGACTAAATGGTAAACTAGCACGTAGAATGTATTTTTATTGAATAGAGTTACCAGTGCAAAAAGCCTAATATCTATCCTTATACCTACTCTCTAAGACACAAACACTCGGTTTCTTTGTCTTTAAAACACTGTTTATCTGTCTTTAAAACACAGGTTATCTGTCTTTAAAACACTGTTTATCTGTCTCCCCACACAGCCACAGTCCCTGTCCCCCACTCCCTCTTGCGCTCACTGACCTCCCGGTGCACTGCAGTGGTTCAGGCAGGCTGGTGTAGCTGTGTTCCACAGTGTGCGTGTAGTGGTGGATGGTGGATGGAGAAAACACCCCCGATGACAAAGTCCCCGTCCTGGGAGAACGCCGGAGGACGAGGGGTGCCCTGGAGCCTGCATCTGACAGACTCCAGCCCAGAGCCAGAGGCAGAGGCAGACCAGAGCAAGGAAAGCCCACCAGCCACCACAGCCAGATGTAGAAGACCCAGACTACCAGCCAGACTTGGATCCAGAGCAGGAGCCGGAGAGAGACTCATTCCCCTGATGTGTAGAAGGTATGGGGTAACACAGCGCCACACACACCCATGTCGGTCAGGTTGTCTCTCTACTCTGAGTTAAATACCCACCATGCCACTGGCTTCCTTTGTGGGGATTCCTCTGGGGATCACATTGTGGGTATGGCCATGTCAGGGAGGGAGGGGCTAGAGGCTGCTCTGCTCACCCAGTCAGGTCCTGCTTCTTTAAGCTATAGAGAGTTTATGCACCAGTGTAAGCCCTATGTTGACTGTAATGGTTTATATAGACATAAACATACAGTAGACACACAATAACAATCTGCCTCTCTTATATTTCCCCTACAGTCTAGTCCTAATGGCATGCTGGCTCTACACAGTATTTCCCCTACAGTCTAGTCCTCATGGCATGCTGGCTCTACACAGTATTTCCCCTACAGTCTAGTCCTCTTGGCAATGCTGGCTCTACACAGTATTTCCCCTACAGTCTAGTCCTCTTGGCATGCTGGCTCTACACAGTATTTCCCCTACAGTCTAGTCCTCTTGGCATGCTGGCTCTACACAGTATTTCCCCTACAGTTTAGTCCTCTTGGCAATGCTGGCTCTACACAGTATTTCCCCTACAGTCTAGTCCTCTTGGCATGCTGGCTCTACACAGTATTTCCCCTACAGTCTAGTCTACAGCACTTCACCCCAGCTGCCGTTTGCCATTCTTTTTTTAGGTCACTTGATGTCATCCTACAGTTGTTGAGTGACATTCGAATGAGTTGGCGGTCATCCCGGTCAGTAGGGAGTTGTTTTTGCCCTCTGCCGGTCTGTAGCTTTGTTGTCCCCTATGTCTGCTGCTTGACCTTGTTCTTATGAACCGCTGTCTTTGAAATTTTAAGGATGGAAGCAACCTGACGCTCACTGTATCCCTCTGCCAGTAAAGCCAGAATTGAACCCTTCTTTTCCTCACTCAAACCTTTCCTTTTCAACTCTTTTGGCATGGTCAATAGTTATTTTATGATCAATATTACTTTTGAGGTACTATTAGCACTGTTTTTGCCATCCAGCTGGTCCTGTTGCAAGAGGATAGTGATGACCACAGAAGTGGTTTTTATACTTTTCCTTGTTAAATAAGATTTGGTTAAAAATTGATTTACATTTTAATGAAGGAAATAAGTATTTGACCCCCTCTCAATCAGAAAGATTTCTGGCTCCCAGGTGTGTTTTATACAGGTAACGTGCTGAGATTAGGAGCACACTCTTAAAGGGAGTGCTCCTAATCTCAGTTTGTTACCTGCATAAAAGACACCTGTCCACAGAAGCAATCAATCAATCAGATTCCAAACTCTCCACCATGGCCAAGACCAGAGAGCTCTCCAAGGATGTCAGGGACAAGATTGTAGACCTACACAAGGCTGGAATGGGCTACAAGACAGCTTGGTGAGAAGGTGACAACAGTTGGTGAGATTATTCGCAAATGGAAGAAACACAAAAGAACTTATGAGATGTGTGCAAACCTGGTGGCCAACTACAAGAAACGTCTGACCTCTGTGATTGCCAACAAGGGTTTTGCCACCAAGTACTAAATCATGTATTGCAGAGGGGTCAAATACTTATATCCCTCATTAAAATGCAAATCAATTTATAACATTTCTGACATACGTTTTTCTGGATTTTTTGTTTGTTATTCTGTCTCTCACTGTTCAAATAAACCTACCTTTAAAATTATAGACTGATCATGTCTTTGTCAGTGGGTAAACGTACAAAATCAGCAGGGGATCAAATACTTTTTTCCCTCACTGTACATATACATATATACATACATATCCTTTATTTAAATATATATTTCCCTTCATTACTTTCCAACCCCACCATCCCTTCCCTAAATGGAGTACACTAGTGAACAACAATGCTTAGGCCTCTACTTCCAGCTTATACATACTATATACATTTTATGGACACAGTCAATAATTATATTTTGTTTGTTTTTACTCCTGAACTTCCTCTGATCATTTTCATGATGTCCATCTGGTTTGCTTCTATATGCCATATCTTTCCAACTGTGCTCTTTCACAAAAGCTCACAATATATAACCTATATACTTATTATGGACACAGCATGCCTTACACTAGTTATCTTGTTGTTATTAGTTGTTGTTATTAGTCCCATCCTTCAGCTCCATTAAACACCTCCCATCTATCTCTTAACACCATCCATATTGGATTTCTATTTGCCATATACTTTTCAACTGTACTGTGATGTTTTACAAAAGTTCTGAACCTTTCTATTCTCATTGTTTCTACAGATTGTACATTGAAAATAAACATTTTTGCTAAAAGTATTATTATATTATTGATCAATTGACTATGACTTTTCAGATCACCCAGTAGTGCTATCTGCAGGGTCAGCTCCATGCAAATATTGCAATCCTTCAGCCATTCCTGGACCTGTGTCCAGAAACAAGCTACAAATGGACAGTACCAAAACAATTGATCTAATGATTCTGTCTCTTCGCAGCAAAATCTGCAGAGCTGGGAAGATTGTATCCCCCATACAAATAACATTCTATTGGTAGCAAGAATTTTATATAATAATTTAAATTGAAAAATTCTAAATTTTGAATCTGGTGTCGTTTTGCGTATCAGTTCATAAACACTATGCCATGGGATCGGTACGTCAAAAATCTCTTCCCAACTATTTTGCAATCTATATGGGACGGCTGTTAATCTTTTGGTCCTTAAATGAAACTGGTAAACTTTTTTATTTATCACAATTTTCTTTAACCAATTTTGTTCTTTAATGCAAGGCCGACAGACAAGTTCCTTACTTTTTCCTTCCTCCACTTTCCTCTTCCATTTTTGTGGTAATGGTGCAATTATTTGGTTGTAATTTTGTGTAGAGCAGACATTTCCATATGTTTTTGTTAGTTACATGTGCGACATAACTCCACCAGTCCTACCGATAATATCATTTACGAAGATTATACATTTTTTAAAATGTTGTCAAAGAAAAAGGTTTATTTGATCATTTAGTATATTTGAGTTTAACCACAATATTTGTTGCAATATTTGTTCTGTCATTTCTGGAGGATTAAATTGAAATTGCAACCAACTTTCTATGGCTTGATTTAGAAATAGTGATATTTGGAAGATGATTTCCTTTTCAAATAACTGAAAGTGAGAGGTTGTATTCTGAATAAAGGGAAAAAGTCCCTTCTTGAACATTGGGTGAGACAATCTTACTAATTTGCTAGAGAACCAGTTCAGATTTAAGTATAATTTTGTATGACTGAAGCTTTTAGTGATAGGTCTAATGCTTTAATATTTAATCGTTTCTGTCCTCCGAATTCATATTCATTATATAAATAGGCCCGTTTTATTTTGTCTGGCTTGCCGTTCCAAATAAAATGGAATATTTTTTTCTCATATAATTTAAAGAACTGTTCGATTGGCGTAGACAAGACCATAAGAAAATAGGTAAACCGGGATAATACTAAATAGTTAATCAGGGTGATTTTTCTACAAATTGACAGGTATATACCTTTCCATGGTAGAAATATCTAATCTATTTTTGCTAACTTTCTATTAAAATGTATTGGAGTGAGATCATGTATTTCATTTGGGATATGTATTCCTAGTATATCCACATCACCATCAGTCCATTTTATTGGTAAACTACATGGTAATGTAGAAATTGTATTTTTTAGTGATCCAGTACGTAATATAGTACATTTATCATAATTTGGTTGTAATCCAGAGAGGTTAGAAAATGTATCTAGATCCTCTATGAGGCTGTGGAGTGATTCAAGTTGTGGGTTTAAAAGAAAACATGAATCATCAGCGTTCAATGACACCTTTGTTTTTAAGCCCTGGATTTCTAATCCCTTGATATTATTGTTGGATCTGATTGTAATAGCTAAAATCTCGATGGCCATAATAAATAGATATGCTGATAGTGGACAATGTTGTTTCAATCCCCTTGACAGTTTAAAACTTTCTGAGAAATAGCCATTTTTTAAAATTTTACACCTAGGGTTACTATACATGATTTTAACCCAGTTTATAAGAGATTGTCCAAAATTGAAATGCTCCAGGCATTTATACAGTGGGGAGAACAAGTATTTAATACACTGCCGATTTTGCAGGTTTTCCTACTTACAAAGCATGTAGAGGTCTGTAATTTTTTATCATAGGTACACTTCAACTGTGAGAGACGGAATCTAAAACAAAGATCCAGAAAATCACATTGTATGATTTTTAAGTAATTAATTTGCATTTTATTGCATGACATAAGTATTTGATACATCAGAAAAGCAGAATATTTGGTACAGAAACCTTTGTTTGCAATTACAGAGATCATACGTTTCCTGTAGGTCTTGACCAGGTTTGCACACACTGCAGCAGGGATTTTGGCCCACTCCTCCATACAGGGCAATAAGGACATTCAGCTCCCTCCAAAGATTTTCTATTGGGTTCAGGTCTGGAGACTGGCTAGGCCACTCCAGGACCTTGAGATGCTTCTTACGGAGCCACTCCTTAGTTGCCCTGTCTGTGTGTTTCGGGTCGTTGTCATGCTGGAAGACACAGCCACGACCCATCTTCAATGCTCTTACTGAGGGAAGGAGGTTGTTGGCCAAGATCTCGCGATACATGGCCCCATCCATCCTCCCCTCAATACGGTGCAGTCGTCCTGTCCCCTTTGCAGAAAAACATCCCCAAAGAATGATGTTTTCACCTCCATGCTTCACGGTTGGGATGGTGTTCTTGGGGTTGTACTCATCCTTCTTCTTCCTCCAAACATGTTGAGTGGAGTTTAGACCAAAAAGCTCTATTTTTGTCTCATCAGACCACATGACCTTCTCCCATTCCTCCTCTGGATCATCCAGATGGTCATTGGCAAACTTCAGACGTGCCTGGACATGCGCTGGCTTGAGCAGGGGGACCTTGCGTGCGCTGCAGGATTTTAATCCATGACTGCGTAGTGTGTTACTAATGGTTTTCTTTGAGACTGTGGTCCCAGCTCTCGTAAGGTCATTGACCAGGTCCTGCTGTGTAGTTCTGGGCTGATCCCTCACCTTCCTCATGATCATTGATGCCCCACGAGGTGAGATCTTGCATGGAGCCACAGACCGAGGGTGATTTTCCGTCATCTTGAACTCCTTCCATTTTCTAATAATTGCGCCAACAGTTGTTGCCTTCTTACCAAGCTGCTTGCCTATTGTCCTGTAGCCCATCACAGCCTTGTCCAGCTCTACAATTTTATCCCTGATGTCCTTACACAGCTCTATGGTCTTGGCCATTGTGGAGAGGTTGGAGTCTGTTTGATTGAGTGTGTGGACAGGTGTCTTTTATACAGGTAACGAGTTCAAACACGTGCAGTTAATACAGGTAATGAGTGGAGAACAGGAGGGGTTCTTAAAGAAAAACTAACAGGTCTGTAAGAGCCGGAATTCTTACTGGTTGGTAGGTGATCAAATACTTATGTCATGCAATAAAATTCAAATTAATTACTTAAAAATCATACAATGTGATTTTCTGGATTTTTGTTTTAGATTCCGTCTCTCACAGTTGAAGTGTACCCATGATAAAAAGTACAGACCTCTACATGCTTTGTAAGTAGGAAAACCTGCAAAATCGGCAGTGTATCAAAAACTTGTTCTCCCCACTGTATATAAACCCCAGTCGTACTTTATCAAATACCTTTTTGAAGTCTGCTATGAATAGCAGGCCTGGTTTCCCAGATTGTTCATGGTGTTCTATTGTTTCCAGTACTTGCCTTATATTATCTCCAAGGTATCGCCCATGTAAAAAAACATGTCTGATTTGAATGAATAATGTCTGACAATACATTATTAATTCTATGCGCTATACATTTTGCTAGAATTTTTGCATCACAACACTGAAGTGTAATGGGCCTCCAATTTTTTTAATGGATTGGATCTTTATATTTTCCACTTGTATCCTGTTTCAGTAATAATGAAATCAGACCTTCTTCTTGAGTGGCTGATTATCTACCATTGACATAGGAGTGGTTAAAACATGCTAATAACGGTCCTTTGAGTATATCAAGAAAGGTTTTCCCCGTGTCGCTCAGTTGGTGGAGCATGGCGTTTGCAACGCCAGGGTTGTGGGTTTGCTTCCCCTGGGAGGCCAGTATGAAAAAAAAAAATATGAACTGGATAAGAGTGTCTGCTAAATGACTAAAATGTAATGTAAAATGGTATGCCATCCAACCCTGGAGTTTTCCCGGACTTAAAGTCTTTAATTGCATCCAGAAGTTACTCCTCTGTAATTTCACCTTCACATGAGTCTTTTAGTATGGCTGTTATTTTTACATTATCAATAGAAAATAATGTCTACAATTTGCTTCAGTTAGAGGAGATGGAGGCGACTGAAACAAAAAACATATGCTTAAAGTACTTTGTTTCCTCATTCAAAATATCATTTGGTGAATCATGGGTTACTCCGTCATTTGTAACCAGTTTCAGTAAATTCTTTTTGGTAGCATTCTTATGTTGAAGATTAAAAAATAATTTGGTGCATTTTTCCCAATATTCCATCCAGTTTGCTTTATTTTTACTAATATATTACACTTGATCTTTCTTGAATAAGTTTCTCCATTTCTTTTAGTTTTTCCTCCAATTTATTCTGAGCCTCTGTGTTACAGTTTTTATTGCTGTCTATCTGTTCTGTTAGACCTTCTATTTCCTTTGTTAGTGTGGACTCTTTTAACCTAAATTGCTTTTGTTTTCGAGATGAGTACTGAATTGCATGGCCTCTAAAGGCACATTTAAAGGTGTCCCATACAATAAGAGGATTTGCTGTACCTATGTTATGTCGGAAAAAGTCAGTTATAAATTCCTCTGTCCTAGTTAAAGACAAGTTATCATCCAATAGGCTTTGATTAAATTTCCAATATCCTCGCCCACAAGGAAATCTAGTAATGGTAATGTATATGCCAATTATATGAATGTCCGAGCCCATTTTGTCCCCTTTCAACACTTTTTAAACTTTTGGTGCCAACGAGAATGACGTAAGAAAGAAGTCAAGACGACTAGCTTGATTGTGTCTCCGCCATGTATATCTCACTAGATCAGGATATTTAAGCCTCCATATATCTACTACTTCTAATGTATCCATGACATTCACGATTTCCTTAAGAGCATGAGGGTGATTGTTTGTAGTGTGATTTCCTTTACGGTCCATTTAGCTATTTAAAACGGTATTATAATCTCCCACCATAATAATAGAGTCTTGAATTGCTTGCAAGGTTGACAATTTATTATAAATATTTTCAAAGAAGTGTGGATCATCATTATTTGTCCGTAAAGGTTAATGAGCCATATCTGTTTATGGTCCAATAACATATTTAAAATAATCCATCTTCCTAGCGTATCTGTTTGGACAATTTGCACATTCGGATCGAAATTACTGTTAATTAATATCATCACCCCTTTTGAGTTTCTTAGCCCATGGGAGAAGTATATTTAGCCCCCCCCCCCCCCCCCCCCCATTCCCTTTTCCACGCAACTTCATCTAGAATTGTTGAATGGGTTTCCTGTAAACAATAGATATTATATTCCTTCTCTTTGAGCCATGTAAATATTGTTCTTATTTTGTTATTATCTACTAATCCATTACAATTATAACTGGCTATACTTATTTCACCATACACCATAATGAGATATAAGTTTCAAATATATTTGTCATTATATATGTTTGTAAATTTACCAATAAAAAATACCATAGTGATTGAGTGTCCATATAGCTATACCATGATATTTGCATTGTTACTAAGTAACCCTCCAATTGTTCTCCACTAATTGCCCCGCTAAAGTCCCTCCCCATCCCAAGTTGGGCCGTCATCCCAGTGATCGGGTGACCACCGCCGTCCCCCGGATCCCTATGCCCCCGAGAGGCCAGGACCCATCCATCTAAAACAGCACACACTGCCACCCACAAAACAGAAGCAGGCAAACCGCCAAAAGCATTTCCAATAATCTCACCTCTCTCTCTATATAGCTATTTAAAAAATATCTATCTATTCAAATATCTTGCATATCTTATTATCCATTATTATCAATTATTTTGCGTAATAATGTCGGCAGTTCATGCATATTATTTTAACCTACAACCCGAATTGCCATTGTATTACATTACATTTTTAACAAGCAATTATTATTTTGGCAAAGAATTATTGTTATTCATCCTATATTCTCCCTAACATCCTTACCCCCTTGCAACATATGTGGGATACACACACACACACACACACACAAACACACACACACACACACACACACACACACACACACACACACACACACACACACACACACACACACACACACACACATACACACACATACACTTACACACTCAACCCCTTTCCTCCACAATCAACCATACGCTTAGATGCTCAATGGTTGTTACATCCCAGAGCCCAAATCAAGAAAGGACCTGATTTACGAATGCATATACAGTTACAGCCGTTTGAGAAAGCATGCAAGATTGAGCAAGAATGGACAACAATGTGAGATTTGATTAATCTATTTAATCTATGTCATGTCCTAGGTGATGGAGATCAGATCCACCCTCTTCACCTGAGACACAAACAATCTGGTCCCCCGTTGTAACCATTTTCCCCAAGCATCTATGTGCAGTCAGACCTTTGAATTGTAAAGTGTTACTCCTAACAAATAACTCATTATGGTTGCTGTCCACTACATTGCACTAGAATGCAGCAACCATTTGGCTTCTTGTACAGTGTGTGTCCTAATTACTAAATCAACTGTTCTAGTAGTTGACGTTTGCATGAGAAGACTGCCCCTTACTGGACACTGGGTGGAAGTGTTTGGAATAATGTGATAAAGTTGGTTGTATGTGATCTGTAATTAATAAAATATAATGAATATATAAAACAAGGTATCTAACAAATGTGGATTGAAAGGCCAAGCAAATCATTGACAAGACACAGATGTATCTGAACATGTTTATTGTAGTATACTGTTATAATACATCATATGATGAATTAAAATAGCAATTGAACACATGCACTTCAATGTTATATCAAATCATAAAGGAATACATCTTTTTTTACAAACAACATGGAAGTGGTTCCACTCTGTAGGCTACTGCTAACCACATCATTTAGCTGGTCAAATTAGATTGAACACTCTAGATTTGAACAATAACTCAAAACATTGCAATATCCAAAGTGACCCTGTGTCATGTTTCTAGTTACAATGTAACCAATGATTATCTGCTAAATTCATGGTAATCTCTGTCAGAGTAGTGCTACCTAACTGTTTGATATACCATATCACTGAATGTTACAATGTGTTCTTCCCCATAAGGTGTTTCTTGGTGTTCTTCTCCGGCCTGAACAGAATAATAAAGCATTTTGGAACAAATAATAAAAAGAACAACCCAAAGCTAGAGGTGATGATAGCAAATATCTCCACAGCTACAGTGAACTTCCCAGGAGAGCTGACATAAGCTGGGATAAAGGTGATCCAGACTGCACAGAATATGAGCATGCTGAAGGTGATGAATTTGGCCTCATTGAAGTTATCAGGCAGCTTTCGAGCCAGAAAAGCCAGCACAAAGCACAAGAGAGCCAGGAGTCCTATATACCCCAACACAGCCCAGAAACCAATGGCTGAACCCACATCACACTCTAGAATGATCCTTTGCTTGTAGGTAGTGAGGTTTTTAATGGGGAAGGGAGGGGACAGGACCAACCACAGAGTGCATATCAAAGCCTGGACAAACGTGAAGGACACTACAGTCAATCTCTGCTGTGGAGGCCCAAACCATTTCATGACATTACTGTCTGGAATTGTAGCCCTGAAGGCCATCAACACCACTATTGTTTTCCCCAGAACACAAGAGATGCAGAGGACGAAGGTGATCCCAAACGCTGTGTGGCGCAGCATACAGGACCACTCAGAGGGCCGGCCAATGAAAGTAAGAGAACACAGAAAACACAGAGTCAAGGAGAAGAGCAGCAGGAAGCTCAGCTCAGAGTTGTTGGCCCTGACGATGGCCGAAGTTCGGTGGCGGTAGAAGACGGTTGCCGTGGAGATGGCCAGACAAGCCCCGCCCACAGAGAAGGCAGTCAGGATTATTCCGAGAACCTCGTGGAAGGACAGGAACTCCACAGGCTTGAGGACGCAGCGGTCTCTCTCAGTGTTGGGCCAGTGGTCCTCTGGACAGATCAGACAGTCTGAAGAATCTGACCAGGACAAAACAACATACATCAAATGTTAATAATAGCAGGTTCAGGTTTTATTTATTTACACATACAAATACATGTCCCACAATGCTGCACATGGGCAGTTTACAATAAAGAATGTTGAATTGCTGTGCAGCTTACATAAGATAATAAGAACATGAACGGGATTGATAGACACTACCTTTGTAGTGCTATTAATATGAATAAACCACTATATAGTAAACAATGACAGAAATGACCACACATTTTCTGCCAACTATTCCTATAGGCCTACCTGTGTTATTGCTGATCTCTCCCTCTGCACATGGGATACAGTCATAACAGCAGACAGGCTTTCCTTTCTGTGCAGCCTTACGAGTGCCTGGGGGACAGCTCTCACTGCACACTGACACAGGCACCTGTGTACTGTTCTTTACCCAGGTGATTTCCCTCTCGATGTGAAACCTCTGGTCAGGGGGCAGGGATGCATCATAGCGCCCCACTGTCACAAATGTCATCTTCCCACTCTCCCCTATCTGCCAGTTCACCAGCTCATAGGTGGCCACTGGGTCCCCGTTGGCATCGAAAGACACCTGGTACCCGTTACGGGAGAAATTCACCCTCCTCACTCTCTCCAGGACCTGGTGGTTGGAAGGGCAAGGGAGAGAGTGGGGAGGAAAGAGAGGGAGAGAGGGAGAGATAGGTGGAGAGAGGGGAAGAGAGATGGAGAGAGGGGAAGAGAGGTGGAGAGAGAGAGCGAGAGAGAGAGAGATAGAGAGAGAGAGAGAGAGAGAGAGAGAGAGAGAGAGAGAGAGAGAGAGAGAGAGAGAGAGAGAGAGAGAGAGAGAGAGAGAGAGAGAGATGGAGAGAAGGGAAGAGAGAGATGGAGAGAGAGATGGAGAGAGGGAGAGATAGATTGAGAGAGGGGAGAGAGAGAGAGAGAGAGAGAGAGAGAGAGAGAGAGAGAGAGAGAGAGAGAGAGAGAGAGAGAGAGAGAGAGAGAGAGAGAGAGAGAGAGAGAGAGAGATGGAGAGAAGGGAAGAGAGAGATGGAGAGAGAGATGTAGAGAGGGGAAGAGAGATGGAGAGAGAGAGAGATAGATGGAGATAGAGATGGAAAGAGGGGAAGAGAGATGGATATAGATAGAGAGAGGGAAAGAGAGATGGAGAGAGGGAGAGATAAATGGAGAGAGGGGAAGAGAGGTGGAGAGAGAGAGAGATGGAGAGAAGGGAAGAGAGATATGGAGAGAGAGGGAGAGAGAGATGAAGAGAGGGGATGAGGGACGGAGAGAGGGAAAGAGAGGGAGAGAGGAAAGAGAGGGATGGATTGAGGGAGAGAGAAACAGAACCCTCATTTACCTGATGTATTTATCAGAGGTGTTACTTTAGAACCAGCTGTAATGTATATTGAGAACTCCTAGGCCTTCATACATGTAGTCTAAATAAACATGTCTATCAGGAAATTTTACTTTCATCTAGTCATTCACCTGTGTTGGTTTCACATTGAGGTTTTTGTCACAGTGCACAGTGGAGTTTGCACTCTCTTCACAAACAATGCTGTGGATGGCGTGTGCTATGGCGTAAACAGCTTTATACACCATGTTAGTGACACGCAGCTGGGATGTATCTGTGTAGGGGGTCTGCAGCCACTGTATATCCTCACTGCCATCACACACCTTCTCCTTAACCCCAACACCTGTAGTAGTCCCTACAGACAGACAGACAGACAGACAGGCAGACAGACAGACAGACAGACAGACAGACAGACAGACAGACAGACAGACAGACAGACAGACAGACAGACAGACAGACAGACAGACAGACAGACAGACAGACAGACAGACAGACAGACAGACAGACAGACAGACAGACAGACAGACAGACAGAACGTTAGATAAGTAGATATATAGATAGATAGATAGATAGACAGATAGATAGATAGATAGATAGATAGATAGATAGATAGATAGATAGATAGATAGATAGATAGATAGATAGATAGATAGATAGATAGATAGATAGATAGATAGATAGATAGATAGATAGATAGATAGATAGATAGATAGATAGATAGATAGATAGATAGATAGATAGATAGATAGATAGATAGATAGATAGATAGATAGATAGATAGATAGATAGATAGATAGATAGATAGATAGATAGATAGATAGATAGATAGATAGATAGATAGATAGATAGATAGATAGATAGATAGATAGATAGATAGATAGATAGATAGATAGATAGATAGATAGATAGATAGATAGATAGATAGATAGATAGATAGATAGATAGATAGATAGATAGATAGATAGATAGATAGATAGATAGATAGATATATAGATAGATAGATAGATAGATAGATGGACACTGTAGATACCTATCTCCAGCCGACAGCCAAAGGCTCCCTCCCAGAACTCAGTGAGCAGGGGAGAGCTGGACACCTTCTGGGGGGAGAGGTCCAGGAGGAAGTCCCTGAGGCCGGGGATGACAGAGCGCTGGATGCCAAATCCGATGGCCCCGGCACACAGGCTGAATCGCACCATATCTGGGTCGGTGATCCAGGTCTCACTCCCGATCCACTGGCGGGGCGGAGAGGGCAGACGGTCCAACTCCTTCAGCAGGATCCTCATGTCCCCAGAGGCTACGAATGCAACCACCACCAGGGCTGTGGAGCTGGGGAACATGATTAAAACATAAAACATGCTTTTCATGTTTGTCATTCATTGGAATGTCTCAGTGAAGTGAAAATGAAGATCAGTATTAATCAACACTTTTGTCATGCTTGAAATATGCAAATTGTGTTGGTCTCACAGGTCAGCTTTGGGAAAACAGAGAAATTAATAAAAATAGCATCTTTTACAAATATGGTTTTGCTTTTGTTTGAATGAAAAGTTCACAAGTAATCATGGATGACCTGCGGATCACGTCGGCCACCCGTTGCACTCTGCTGAGTGGGTTGGTACGGTAGAAGGCTTCAGAGTACTCCACACAGATGCCCTGCTCTTGTGCCGCCTTTAGGAACGCCGCCATGCCGTTATTACCGTAGTCGGAGTCGGAACGGACCGCCCCAATCCAGGTCCAGCCGAAGTATCTGATGAGGCGGGCCAGAGCGGCAGCCTGGAACTGGTCACTGGGGATGGTTCTGAAGAAGGTTGGAAACTGTTTCTTATCACTCAGACATGCACAGGTGGATGAGTGGCTCACCTAGGTAAAAACAGACAGTCGAAAACATGAAAAAGAACATAATGTCGGCCAAACAAGTCTCATTTATAGGCTACTTCCTTATTTTTTCCCTTTAGCTATGTAGTATGATGTTAGGGATACATTAATAATAATAACCCAATGTATTGTTTTTCATTAGGACAGAATGAAAAGGATACACATTTCTACCCAAGACCTTGGTCATTCTACTCATGTTGAAAATAGTTTAATAAGACATACTGGTGCTGAGAAATACATGAGTAAATAGTGTGACACCAAACCCTGGTCTCCCATAACAACCTAGCCTATGAAAGATAGTCCTCAGATTGTTTAAATGTCTCCAGACGTTCTCCACACTTTCTCCAGATAATTTCACACAGAAATGTCTATTTCTGAAGGAGAGGAGAATACAGTTGGAATAGAGTAAGTTAAAAGTAGATTTCTTTCCTGAAAGAGAGGAGATTAATGTTGGAATACAGGAAGTTAAAAGAAGCTGAATGATTTCTTTCCACAGGAGTTTACCTGAGGAATGCCAAAAGGGCCGATGATGCGCAACATGCTGATGGTAGGTGTGGAGGCAGACTCGCCCACAATAGCTGTCACCGTAGCCGACCCCGAGCACTGTTCTCCGGTATCAAACATGGGGTCCAGGCCGTTAGCCAGCTGGAAGGCCACTTTCACGGCCATCGGGACTGAGGCGCACGAGTCGTGCACTTGATAACCAAGCGTGACACCCGGTAGCAGGTCCGAACTGTTGTTTATTTCCTCAACTGCGAAGACCATGGCGCGTGAGAAGCGCAACTCACGGGAATCCATACTGTAAATAGAAGATGGGTGAGTGAGCACCTCTTGACTAAATGGTAAACTAGCCTATAGAATGTATTTTTATTGAATAGAGTTACCAGGGCAAACAGCCTAAGATCTATCCTCATATTCCACACTGTCTATAGGCCTACACATTTGTTATCTGCAATTGAGGACATTGTAGGATAGCCTCCATTTTGAAAATATGATCCTTTGTAACAGTAGGCTTTACCTACTCTCTATGACACAAACAGATGGTTTCTCTGTCTTTAAACACACTGTTTATATGTCTTTAAAACACTGTTTATCTGTCTTTAAAACACTGTTTATCTGTCTTTAAACACACTGTTTATCTGTCTTTAAAACACTTTATCTGTCTTTAAACACACTGTTTATCTGTCTTTAAAACACTTTATCTGTCTTTAAAACACTGTTTATCTGTCTTTAAAACACTGTTTATCTCTCTTTAAAACACTCTTTATCTGTCTTTAAAACACTGTTTATCTGATTTTAAAACACTGTTTATCTGTAATTAAACACATTGTTTATCTGTCTTTAAAACACTTTATCTGTCTTTAAAACACTGTTTATCTGTTTATCTGTCTTTAAACACTGTTTATCTGTCTTTAAAACACTGTTTATCTGTCTTTAAACAGACTCTTTCTCTGTCTTTAAACACACTGTTTCTCTGTCTTTAAAACACAGTTTATCTGTCTCCACACACAGCCACAGTCCCTGTCCCCTGGTCCCTCTTGCTCTCACTGACCTCCCGGTGCACTGCAGGGGTTCAGGCAGGCTGGTGTAGCTGTGTTCCACAGTGTTCATGTCGTAGTGGATGGAGAAAACACCCCCGATGACAAAGTCCCCGTCCTGGGAGAACGCCGGAGGACGAGGGGTGCCCTGGATCCTGCATCTGACAGACTCCAGCCCAGAGCCAGAGGCAGAGGCAGACCAGAGCAAGGAAAGCCCACCAGCCACCACAGCCAGATGTAGAAGACCCAGACTACCAGCCAGACTTGGATCCAGAGCAGGAGCCGGAGAGAGACTCATTCCCCTGATGTGTAGAAGGTATGGGGTAACACAGCGCCAAACAGACCCATGTCGGTCAGGTTGTCTCTCTACTCCGAGTTAAATACTATCCCACTGGCTTCCTTTGTGGGGATTCCTCTGGGGATCACATTGTGGGTATGGCCATGTCAGGGAGGGAGGGGCTAGAGGCTGCTCTGCTCACCCATTCAGGTCCTGCTTCTTTAAGCTATAGAGAGTTTATGCACCAGTGTAAGCCCTATGTTGACTTTAGTGGTTTATATAGACATAAACATACAGTAGACACACAATAACAATCTGCCTCTCTTATATTTCCCCTACAGTCTAGTCCTCTTGGCATGCTGGCTGTCACGCCCTGGCTCTGGGGACTATGTTATGTTGAGCCAGGGTGTGTAAGTCTATGTTTTGTATATCTATGTTGGCCTGAGTGACTCCCAATCAGAGGCAACGAGTGTCAGCTGGTTGTCTCTGATTGGGAGCCATATTTAACTATCGGTCTTTTCACTTTGTGTTGTGGTTTCTTGTTCCTTTTGGTTTGTGTATCGAAGGACTTCACGTTTCCTTCATTGTTTTGATCGTGTGATCTAGTTAATAAATATAAATATGTTCACCCGCAACGCTGCGCCTTTGTCCTCTCTGTTCGACGAGCGTGACACTGGCTCTACACAGTATTTCCCCTACAGTCTAGTCCTCTTGGCATGCTGGCTCTACACAGTATTTCCCCTACAGTCTAGTCTACAGCACTTCACCCCAGCTGCCGTTTGCCATTCTTTTTGTAGGTCACTTGATGTCATCCTACGGTTGTTGAGTGACATTCGAATGAGTTGGAGGTAATCCCGGTCAGTAGGGAGTTGTTTTTGCCCTCTGCCGGTCTGTACCTTTGTTGTCCCCAATGTCTGCTGCTTGACCTTGTTTTATGAACCGCGGTCTTTGAAATTTTAAGAATGGAAGCAACCTGACGCTCACTATATCCCTCTGCCAGTAAAGCCAGAATTGAACTCTTCTTTTCTCTTGGCATGGTCAATAGTTATTTTTTGATTAATATAATTTTTGAGGTAATATTAGCACAGTTTTTGCCATCCAGCTGGTCCTATTGCAAGAGGATAGTGATGACCACAGACGTGGTTTTTATACTTTTCCTCGTTAAATAAGATTTGGTTAAAAATTGATTTGCATTTTAATGAGGGAAATAAGTATTTGACCCCCTCTCAGTCAGAAAGATTTCAGGCTCCCAGGTGTCTTTTATACAGGTAACGACCTGAAATTAGGAGCACACTCTTAAAGGGAGTGCTTGAATCTCAGTTTGTTACCTGTATAAAAGACACCTGTCCACAGAAGCAATCAATCAATCAGATTCCAAACTCTCCACCATGGCCAAGACCAAAGAGCTCTCCAAGGATGTCAGGACAAGATTGTAGACCTACACAAGGCTGGAATGGGCTACAAGACAGCTTGGTGAGGTGACAACAGGGTGCGATTATTCGCAAATGGAAGAACCACAAAAGAACTGTCAATCTCCCTCGGCCTGGGGCTCCATGCAAGATCTCACCTCGTGGAGTAGCAATGATCATGAGAACGGTGAGGAATCAGCCCAGAACTACATGGGAGGATCTTGTCAATGATCTCAAGGCAGCTGGGACCATAGGAGGACTGAAATCCTGCTGCGCCCGCAATGTCCCCCTGCTCAAGAAAGCACATATACAGACCCGTCTGTAGTTTGCCAATGAACATCTGAATGATTCAGAGGAGAACTGGGTGAAAGTGTTGTGGTCAGATGAGACCAAAATCGAGCTCTTTGGCATCAACTCAATTCGCCGTGTTTGGAGGAGGAGGAATGCTGCCTATGACCCCAAGAACACCATCCCCACCATCAAACATGGAGGTGGAAATATTATGCTTTGGGGGTGTTTTTCTGCTAAGGGGACAGGACAACTTCACCGCATCAAAGGGATGATGGACGGCGCCATGTACCGTCAAATCTTGGGTGAGAACCTCCTTCACTCAGCCAGGGCATTGAAAATGGGTCGTGGATGGGTATTCCAGCATGACAATGACCCAAAACACACGGCCAAGGCAACAAAGGAGTGGCTCAAGAAGATTCACATTAAGGTCCTGGAGTGGCCTAGCCAGTCTCCAGACCTTAATCCCATAGAAAATCTGTGGAGGGAGCTGAAGGTTCGAGATGCCAAACGTCAGGCTCGAAACCTTAATGACTTGGAGAAGATCTGCAAAGAGGAGTGGGACAAAATCCCTCCTGAGATGTGTGCAAACCTGGTGGCCAACTACAAGAAACGTCTGACCTCTGTGATTGCCAACAAGGGTTTTGCCACCAAGTACTAAGTCATGTTTTGCAGAGGGGTCAAATACTTATTTCCCTCATTAAAATGCAAATCAATTTATAACATTTTTGACGTGCGTTTTTCAGGATTTTTTTGTTGTTTTTCTGTCTCTCACTGTTCAAATAAACCTACCATTAAAATTATAGACTGATCATGTCTTTGTCAGTGGGCAAACGTAGGAAATCAGCAGGGGATCAAATACTTTTTTCCCTCACTGTACATATACACATATACATACATATCCTTTTTTTAAATATATATTTCCCTTAATTACTTTCCAACCCCACCATCCCTTCCCGAATTGGAGTAAACTAGTGAACAACAATGCTTAGGCCTCTACTTCCAGCTTATACATACTATATACATTTTATGGACACAGTCAATAATTATATTTTGTTTGTTTTTACTCCTGAACTTCCTCTGATCATTTTCATGATGTCCATCTGGTTTGCTTCTATATGCCATATCTTTCCAACTATGCTCTTTCACAAAAGCTCACAATATATAACCTATATACTTATTATGGACACAGCACGCCTTACACTAGTTATCTTGTTGTTATTAGTCCCATCCTTCAGCTCCATTCAACACCTCCCATCTATCTCTTAACACCATCCATATTGGATTTCTATTTGCCATATACTTTTCAACTGTACTGTGATGTTTTACAAAAGTTCTGAACCTTTCTATTCTCATTGTTTCTACAGATTGTACATTGAAAATAAACATTTTTTGCTAAAAGTATTATTATATTATTGATCGATTGACTATGACTTTTCAGATCACCCAGTAGTGCCATCTGCAAGGTCAGCTCCATGCAAATATTGCAATCCTTCATCCATTCCTGGACCTGTGTCCAGAAACAAGCTACAAATGGACAGTACCAAAACAATTGATCTAATGATTCTGTCTCTTCGCAGCAAAATCTGCAGAGCTGGGAAGATTGTATCCCCCATACAAATATCATTCTATTGGTAGCAAGAAGTTTATATAATCATTTAAATTGAAAAATTCTAAGTTTTGAATCCGGTGTTGTTTTGCGTATCAGTTCATAAACACTATGCCATGGGATCGGTACATCAAAAATCTCTTCCCAACTATTTTGCAATCTATATGGGTGTCATGGTGTCAGTGTAATGCGGTAGACGAAGTCAGGCACAGGACACAGAACTAAATGAATACGTAACTTTACTGAACACGTAAAGAAACAAGAAAACCTCCACGCAGGGAGGAACAAACCCGCTCACTAACGACACCCGAAACAATAAAGCGTACAGCGCCTATTCCAGCCTCGGAAGCGTCCACCTCAACCGTGAAGGCTAAGGAGGGGTCCGGATGAGCCAGCACTGGAGCGGAGGTAAACAGGTCCTTCAGACGACTAAAAGCCCTGTCCGCCTCAGCTGACCACCGCAGATGCACCGGCCCCCGCTTCAGCAACGAGGTAATGGGAGCTGCTACCTGACCAAAGCCCCGGATAAATCTCCGGTAGTAATTGGCAAAAAACAAAAATGGCTGCACCTCCTTTACCGTGGTTGGAGTCGCCCTATTAAGCACGGCCGAAATGCGGTCACACTCCATCCTCACCCCTGAGGCGGATATGTGGTACCCCAAGAAAGAGATGGACTCCTGGAAGAACAGGCATTTCTCTGCCTTAGCATACAGGTCATGCTCCAACAGTCGTCCAAGCACTTTACGCACCAGGGACACATGCTCGGCCCGTGTAGCAGAGTATATAAGGATGTCATCAATATACACCACTACCCCTTGTCCGTGCAGGTCCCTGATAATCTCATCCACAAATGATTGGAAAACTGATGGAGCATTTATTAACCCGTATGGCATGACCAGATACTCATAATGTCCAGAGGTGGTACTAAATGCCGTCTTCCACTCATCTCCCTCACAGATACGCACTAGGTTGTACGCGCTCCTGAGATCCAATTTTGTGAAGAAGCGTGCCCCGTGCAATGATTCCGTCATACTAGCTATCAGGGGTAATGGATAGCTGTACTTGATGGTAATCTGATTTAGGCCACGGTAATCAATGCACGGGTGTAACCCACCATCTTTCTTCTTCACAAAAAAGAAACTCGAGGAGACAGGTGAAGTGGATGGCCGAATGTATCCCTGCCTCAGAGATTCGGTGACATATGTCTCCATAGCCGCCTTCTCCTCCTGAGACTAAGGAAACACGTGACTCCGGGAAAGTGCAGCTCCTACCTGGAGATTTATCGCACAATCTCCCTGACGATGGGGTGGTAATTTAGTCGCCCTCTTTTTACTGAAGGCGATAGCCAAATCGGCATACTCGGAAGGAATGTGCATAGTGGAAACCTGGTTTGGACTTTCCACCGTAGTTGCCCCCAAGGAAACTCCTAAACACCTCCCTGAACACTGACCGGACCATCCCTTGAGAGCCCTCTGTTGCCATGAAATCGTGGGGTCATGAATGGTTAACCAGGGAAGTCCCAACATCACAGGATACGCAGGAGAATCAATCAGATAGAGGCTAATCCTCTCCTCATGACCCCCCTGCATCATCATCAGCAGTGGAGCGGTGGTCTCCCTGATTATGCCTGACCCTAATGGGCGACTATCTAATGCGTGCACAGGGAAAGGTTTATCAACAGACACAGTAGGAATCCCTAAACTACGGGCATACTGGCGATCAATAAAATTCCCAGCCACGCCTGAATCTACTAGCGCCTTATGCTGGGAATGGGGAGCAAATTCTGGAAACATAATATCAATACACATATTAGCAACAGGGAGCTCTGGGTTAGTCGGGTGCCTACTCACCTGAGACGGTCGACCAGTGCTCTGCCTGCTGCCTCGCCCTCCTGAGAACCCTCCCCAGCACCGACCAGCAGTGTGTCCTCTGCGGCCACAGTTGGTGCAGGGGACGGTCCCTCTCCCAGTCTCCCTAACCGCAGCACCTCCGAGCTCCATGGGGGTAGGCTCGGAGGTGCTGGGGGATGGAATGGACGGCCCCCCATCAGAACGTCCGCGGGCTGCCAACAGGTTATCCAACCTGATGGACATGTCCACCAGTTGGTCCAGGTTGAGATAGGTGAACTTGCAGGCCAGTTCCCGACGGACGTCCTCCCTTAAGCTGCAACGATAGTGGTCGATCAGGGCCCGCTCATTCCATCCCACGCTGGCTGCTAAAGTGCTAAACTCCAGCGCAAAATCCTGCTTGCTCCTCATCTCCTGTCGTAGGTGGAACAGACGTTCTTCCGCCGCTCTCCCTTCAGGTGGATGATCGAATACCGCCCAGAAGCGGCGGGTGAAATCCTCGTAGCGGACAGTTCTCGAGTCTATTCCTCCCCACTCGTATCCCGAGGGCGCCGGGTGAATAGTGGCCAGGTAGAGCTCTACCTGGAGGAGAAATCCCTGGCACCCGGCAGGTGTACTGTCATATCCCCTTGGGAGCGAGAGCCGAATTCCACTGGACCCAGGTGGCGTAGTGGTAGCCAGTGTTGTAGGTGGTTGTGTGGTTGGAAATGGTGAAGGGATACCACCTCTCTCCAATCGTTCCATCATCTGGAACACTCGTTCCATTGTGGCACAGAGAGTCTGAATCATCGTCTCTTGACGTTGGACTCATTCCTCCATCGTCTCGGTAAATCCGGCTGTTCCTGCTGACTCCATATTGGTGCGTGTTTCTGTCACGGTGTCAGTGTAATGCGGTAGACGAAGTCAGGCGCAGGAAACAGAACTCAATGAAAACGTAACTTTACTGAACACGTAAAGAAACAAGAAAACCTCCACGCAGGGAGGAACAAACCCGCTCACTAACGACACCCGAAACAATAAACAAACACGCACAGAACACAATGGGAGCCACAGGGTTAAATAGGGACGGAGTAATTACAAGATGGGAAACAGGTGTGAAACAATCTGACAACAACAGGTAGAACATAGAAACATAGAACATAGATCGGCAGCAGCTAGTACTCCGGTGATGACGAACACCGAAGCCTGCCCGAGCAAGGAGGAAGGGCAGCCTCGGCAGAATCCGTGACAATGGGACGGCTGTTAATCTTTTGGTCCTTAAATGAAACTGGTCACCTTTTTTATTTATCACAATTTTCTTTAACCAATTTTGTTGACACGTTCCTTACTTTTTCCTTCTTCCTCTTTCCTCTTCCATTTTTGCGGTAATGGTGCAATTATTTGGTTGTAATTTTGGGTAGAGCAGAAATTTCCATATGTTTTTGTTAGTTACATGTGCGACATAACTCCACCAGTCCTACCGATAATATAATTTTTTCTCAAAGAAAAAGGTTTATTTGATCAATTAGTATATTTGAGTTTAACCACAATATTTGTTGCAATATTTGTTCTGTCATTTCTGGAGGATTAAATTGAAATTACAACCAACTTTCTATGGCTTCTTTTAGAAATAGTGATATTTGGAAGATGATTTCCTTATCAAATAACTGAAAGTGAGAGGTTGTAATCTGAATAAAGGGAAAAAGTCCCTTCTTGAACATTGGGTGAGACAATCTTACTAATTTGCTAGAGAACCAGTTTGGATTTAAGTATAACTTTTGTATGACTGAAGCTTTTAGTGATAGGTCTAATGCTTTAATATTTAATCATTTCTGTCCTCCGAATTCATATTCATTATATAAATAGGCCCGTTTAGTTTTGTCTGGCTTGCCGTTCCAAATAAAATGGAATATTTTTTTCTCATATAATTTAAAGAACTGTTCGCTAGGCGTAGACAAGACCATAAGCAAATAGGTAATTTAGGATAATACTAAAGAGTTAATCAGGGTGATTTTTCTACAAATTGACAGGTATTTACCTTTCCATGGTAGAAAGATCTAATCTATTTTTGCTAACTTTCTATAAATATTTATTGGAGTGAGATCATTTATTTCATTTGGGATATGTATTCCTAGTATATCCACATCACCATCAGTCCATTTTATTGGTAAACTACATGGTAATGTAAAAATTGTATTTTTTAGTGATCCAATACGTAATATAGTAAATGTATCATAATTTGGTTGTAATCCAGAGAGGTTAGAAAATGTATCTAGATCCTCTATGAGGCTGTGGAGTGATTCAAGTTGTGGGTTTTAAAGAAAACATGAATCATCAGCGTTCAATGACACCTTTGTTTTTAAGCCCTGGATTTCTAATCCCTTGATATTATTGTTGGATCTGATTTTAATAGCTAACATCTCGATTGCCACAATAAATAGATATGCTGATAGTGGACAACCTTGTTTCACTCCCCTTGACAGTTTAACATTTTCTGAGAAATAGCCATTATTTACTATTTTACACCTAGGGTTACTATACATGATTTTAACCCAGTTTATAAGAGATTGTCCAAAATTGAAACGCTCCAGGCATTTATATATAAACCCCAGTTGTACTTTATCAAATGCCTTTTTGAAGTCTGCTATGAATAGCAGGCCTGGTTTCCCATATTTATCATAGTGTTCTATTGTTTCCAGTACTTGCCTTATATTATCTCCAAGGTATCGCCCATGTAAAAAACCTGTCTGATTAGAATGAATAATGTCTGACAATACATTTTTAAGTCTATGCGCTATACATTTTGCTAGAATTTTTGGATCACAACACTGAAGTGTAATGGGCCTCCAATTTTTTAAATGGATTGGATCTTTATATTTTCCACTTGTATCCTGTTTCAGTAATAATGAAATCAGACCTTCTTCTTGAGTGGCTGATAATCTACCATTTACATAGGAGTGGTTAAAACATGCTAATAACGGTCCTCTTAGTATATCAAAAAAGGTATGCCATCCAACCCTGGAGTTTTCCCGGACTTAAAGTCTTTAATTGCATCCAGAAGTTCCTCCTCTGTAATTTTACCTTCACATGAGTCTTTCTGTATGGCTGTTAATTTTAAATTATCAATAGAATAAAATGTCTACAATTTGCTTCAGTTAGAGGAGATGGAGGCGACTGAAACAAAAACATATGCTTAAAGTACTTTGCTTCCTCTTTCAAAATATCATTTGGTGAATCATGGGTGACTCCGTCATTTGTAACCAGTTTCAGTAAATTCTTTTTGGTAGCATTCTTATGTTGAAGATTAAAAATAATTTGGTGCATTTTTCCCAATATTCCACCCAGTTTGCTTTATTTTTACTAATATATTACACTTGATCTTTCTTGAATAAGTTTCTCAATTTCTTTTTGTTTTTCCTCCAATTTATTCTGAGCCTCTATGTTACAGTTTTTATTGCTGTCTATCTGTTCTGTTAGACCTTCTATTTCCTTTGTTAGTGTGGACTCTTTTGACCTAAATTACTTTTGTTTTCAAGATGAGTACTGAATTGCATGGCCTCTAAAGGCACATTTAAAGGTGTCCCATATAATAAGAGGATTTGCTGTACCTATGTTATGTCGGAAAAAGTCAGTTAGAAATTCCTCTGTCCTAGTTAAAAACAAGTTATCATCCAATAGGCTTTGATAAAATGTCTAATATCCTCGCCCACGTGGAAATCCAGTAAGGGTAATGTATATGCCAATTACATGATGGTCCGAGTGCATTCTGTCCCCTTTCAACACTTTTTAAACTTTTGGTGCCAACGAGAATGACATAAGAAAGAAGTCAAGACGACTAGCTTGATTGATTCTCCGCCATGTATATCTCACTAGATCAGGATATTTAAGCCTCCATATATCTACTAGTTCTAATGTATCCATGACATTCACGATTTCCTTAAGAGCATGAGGGTGATTGTTTGTAGTGTGATTTCCTTTACGGTCCATTGAGCTATTTAAAACGATATTATCATCTCCCACCATAATAATAGAGTCTTGAATTGCTTGCAAGGTTGATAATGTATTATATATATTTCAAAGAAGTGTGGATCATCATTATTTGTCCTTAAAGGTTAATGAGCCATATCTGTTTATGGTCCAATAACATAGTTAAAATAATCCATCTACCTTGTGTATCTGTTAATTAATATCATCACCCCTTTTGAGTTTCTTAGCCCATGGGAGAAGTATATTTTGCCCACCCCCATTCCCTTTTCCACGCAACTTCATCTAGAATTGTTGAATGGGTTTCCTGTAAACAATAGATATTATATTCCTTCTCTTTGAGCCATGTAAATATTGTTCTTCTTTTGTTATTATCTACTAAGCCATTACAATTATGACTGGCTATACTTATTTCACCACATACCATAATGAGATATAAGTTTCAAATCTATTTGTCATGATATATGTTTGTAAATTTACCAATAAAAAATACCATAGTGATTGAGTGTCCATATACAGTGAGGGAAAAAAGTATTTGATCCCCTGCTGATTCTGCTGATTCTGTACGTTTGCCCACTGACAAAGACATGATCAGTCTATAATTTTTATGGTAGGTTTATTTGAACAGTGAGAGAGAGAATAACAACAACAAAAAAATCCAGAAAAACGCATGTCAAAAATGTTATAAATTGATTTGCATTTTAATGAGGGAAATAAGTATTTGACCCCTCTGCAAAACATGACTTAGTACTTGGTGGCAAAACCCTTGTTGGCAATCAAAGAGGTCGGACGTTTCTTGTAGTTGGCCACCAGGTTTGCACACATCTTAGGAGGGATTTTGTCCCACTCCTCTTTGCAGATCTTCTCCAAGTCATTAAGGTTTCGAGGCTGACGTTTGGCAACTCGAACCTTCAGCTCCCTCCAACTGTTGTCACCTTCTCACCAAGCTGCTTGGCGATGGTCTTGTAGCCCATTCCAGCCTTGTGTAGGTCTACAATCCCTGACATCCTTAGAGAGCTCTTTGGTCTTCGCCATGGTGGAGAGTTTGGAATCTGATTGATTGATTGCTTCTGTGGACAGGTGTCTTTTATACAGGTAACAAACTGAGATTAGGAGCACTCCCTTTAAGAGTGTGCTCCTAATCTCTGCTCGTTACCTGTATAAAAGACACCTGGGAGCCAGAAATCTTTCTGACTGAGAGGGGTTCAAATACTTATTTCCCTCATTAAAATGCAAATCAATTGATATCATTTTTGACATGCGTTTTTCTGGATTTTGTTGTTGATATTCTGTCTCTCACTGTGCAAATAAACCTACCATTAAAATTATAGACTGATCATTTCTTTGTCAGTGGGCAAATGTACAAAGTCAGCAGGGGATCAAATACTTTTTTCCCTCACTGTAGCTATACCATGATATTTGCATTGTTACTAAGTAATCCTCCAATTGTTCTCCACTAACTGCCCCGCTAAAGTCCCTCCCCATCCCAAGTTGGGACGTCATCCCAGTAATCGGGTGACCACCCCTGTCCCCCGGATCCCTATGCCCCCGAGAGGCAAGGACCCATCCATCTAAAACAGCGCACACTGCCACCCACAAAACAGAAGCAGGCAAACCGCCAAAAGCATTTCCAATGCTCTCACCTCTCTCTCTATATAGCTATTTAAAAAATACATATCTATTCAAATATCTTGCATATCTTATTATCCATTATTATCAATTATTATGCGTAATAATGTCGGCAGTTCATGCGTATTATTTGAACCTATAACCCGAATTGCCATTGTATTACATTACATTTTTAACAAGCAATTATTATTTTGGCAAACAATTATTGTGATTCATCCTATATTCTCCCTAACATCCTTACCCCCTTGCAACAGATGAGGGATACACACACACACACATACACGCACATACGCTTACACACTCAACCCCTTTCCTCCACAATCAACCATAAGATTAGATGCTCAATGGTTGTTACATCCCAGAGCCCAAATCAAGAAAGGACCTGATTTACGAATGCATATACAGTTAGAGCCGTTTGAGAAAGCATGCAAGATTGAGCAAGAATGGACAACAATGTGAGATTTGATTAATCTATTTAATCTATGTCATGTCCTAGGTGATGGAGATCAGATCCACCCTCTTCACATGAGACACAAACGCTCTGGTCCCCTGTTGTAACCATTTTCCCCAAGCATCTATGTGCAGTCAGACCTTTGAATTGTAAAGTGTTACTCCTAACAAATAACTCATTATGGTTGCTGTCCACTACATTGCACTAGAATGCAGCAACCATTTGGCTTCTGGTACAGTGTGTGTCCTAATTACTAAATCAACTGTTCTAGTAGTTGACGTTTGCATGAGAAGACTGCCCCTCACTGGACACTGGGTTGAAGTGTTTGGAATAATGTGATAAAGTTGGTTGTATGTGATCTGTAATTAATAAAATATAATGAATATAAAAAACAAGGTATCTAACAAATGTGGATTGAAAGGCCAAGCAAATCATTGACAAGACACAGATGTATCTGAACATGTTTATTGTAGTATACTGTTATAATACATCATATGATGAATTAAAATAGCAATTGAACACATGCACTTCCATGTTATATCAATTCATAAAGGAATACATATTTTTTTACAATGGAAGTGGTTCCACTCTGAAGGCTACTGCTAACCACATCATTTAGCTGGTCAAATTAGATTGAACACTCTAGATTTGAACAATAACTCAAAACATTGCAATATCCAAAGTGACCCTATGTCATGTTTCTAGTTACAATGTTACCAATGATTATCTGCTAAATTCATGGTAATCTCTGTCAGAGTAGTGCTACCTAACTGTTTGATATACCATATCACTGAATGTTACAATGTGTTCTTCCCCATAAGGTGTTTCTTGGTGTTCTTCTCCGGCCTGAACAGAATAATAAAGCATTTTGGAACAAATAATAAAAAGAACAACCCAAAGCTAGAGGCGATGATAGCAAATATCTCCACAGCTACAGTGAACTTCCCAGGAGAGCTGACATAAGCTGGGATAAAGGTGATCCAGACTGCACAGAATATGAGCATGCTGAAGGTGATGAATTTGGCCTCATTGAAGTTATCAGGCAGCTTTCGAGCCAGAAAAGCCAGCACAAAGCACAAGAGAGCCAGGAGTCCTATATACCCCAACACAGCCCAGAAACCAATGGCTGAACCCACATCACACTCTAGAATGATCCTTTGCTTGTAGGTAGTGAGGTTTTTAATGGGGAAGGGAGGGGACAGGACCAACCACAGAGTGCATATCAAAGCCTGGACAAACGTGAAGGACACTACAGTCAATCTCTGCTGTGGAGGCCCAAACCATTTCATGACATTACTGTCTGGAATTGTAGCCCTGAAGGCCATCAACACCACTATTGTTTTCCCCAGAACACAAGAGATGCAGAGGACGAAGGTGATCCCAAACGCTGTGTGGCGCAGCATACAGGACCACTCAGAGGGCCGGCCAATGAAAGTAAGAGAACACAGAAAACACAGAGTCAAGGAGAAGAGCAGCAGGAAGCTCAGCTCAGAGTTGTTGGCCCTGACGATGGCCGAAGTTCGGTGGCGGTAGAAGACGGTTGCCGTGGAGATGGCCAGACAAGCCCCGCCCACAGAGAAGGCAGTCAGGATTATTCCGAGAACCTCGTGGAAGGACAGGAACTCCACAGGCTTGAGGACGCAGCGGTCTCTCTCAGTGTTGGGCCAGTGGTCCTCAGGACAGATCAGACAGTCTGAAGAATCTGACCAGGACAAAACAACAGACATCAAATGTTAATAATAGCAGGTTCAGGTTTTATTTATTTACACATACAAATACATGTCCCACAATGCTGCACATGGGCAGTTTACAATAAAGAATGTTGAATTGCTGTGCAGCTTACATAAGATAATAAGAACATGAACGTGATTGATAGACACTACCTTTGTAGTGCTATTAATATGAATAAACCACTATATAGTAAACAATGACAGAAATGACCACACATTTTCTGCCAACTATTCCTATAGGCCTACCTGTGTTATTACTGATCTCTCCCTCTGCACATGGGATACAGTCATAACAGCAGACAGGCTTTCCTTTCTGTGCAGCCTTACGAGTGCCTGGGGGACAGCTCTCACTGCACACTGACACAAGCACCTGTGTACTGTTCTTTACCCAGGTGATTTCCCTCTCGATGTGAAACCTCTGGTCAGGGGGCAGGGATGCATCATAGCGCCCCACTGTCACAAATTTCATCTTCCCACTCTCCCCTATCTGCCAGTTCACCAGCTCATAGGTGGCCACTGGGTCCCCGTTGGCATCGAAAGACACCTGGTACCCGTTACGGGAGAAATTCACCCTCCTCACTCTCTCCAGGACCTGGTGGTTGGAAGGGCAAGGGAGAGAGTGGGGAGGAAAGAGAGGGAGAGAGGGAGAGATAGATGGAGAGAGAGATGGAGAGAGGCGAAGAGAGATGGAGAGAGGGGAAGAGAGGTGGAGAGAGAGAGAGAGAGAGAGAGAGAGAGAGAGAGAGAGAGAGAGAGAGAGAGAGAGAGAGAGAGAGAGAGAGAGAGAGAGAGAGAGAGAGAGAGATGGAGAGAAGGGAAGAGATAGATGGAGAGAGAGATGGAGAGAGGGGAAGAGAGATGGAGAGAGGGAGAGATAGATTGAGAGAGGGGAAGAGAGGTGGAGAGAGAGTGAGAGAGAGAGAGAGAGAGAGAGAGAGAGAGAGAGAGAGAGAGAGAGAGAGAGAGAGAGAGAGAGAGAGAGAGAGAGAGAGAGAGAGAGAGATGGAGAGAAGGGAAGAGAGAGATGGAGAGAGAGATGGAGAGAGGGGAAGAGAGATGGAGAGAGGGAGAGATAGATGGAGATGGAGATAGATAGAGAGAGGGAAAGAGAGATGGAGAGAGGGGGAGATAAATGGAGAGAGGGGAAGAGAGGTGGAGAGAGAGAGAGATGGAGAGAAGGGAAGAGAGATATGGAGAGAGAGGGAGAGAGAGATGAAGAGAGGGGATGAGGGACGGAGAGAGGGAAAGAGAGGGAGAGAGGGAAAGAGAGGGATGGATTGAGGGAGAGAGAAACAGAACCCTCATTTACCTGATGTATTTATCAGAGGTGTTACTTTAGAACCAGCTGTAATGTATATTGAGAACTCCTTCATACATGTAGTCTAAATAAACACGTCTATCAGGAAATGTTACTTTCATCTAGTCATTCACCTGTGTTGGTTTCACATTGAGGTTTTTGTCACAGTGCACAGTGGAGTTTGCACTCTCTTCACAAACAATGCTGTGGATGGCGTGTGCTATGGCGTAAACAGCTTTATACACCATGTTAGTGACACGCAGCTGGGATGTATCTGTGTAGGGGGTCTGTAGCTGATGTATATCCTCACTACCATCACACACCTTCTCCTTAACCCCAACACCTGTAGTAGTCCCTACAGACAGACAGACATATAGTTAGATAGACAAATAGATATATATATACAGATAGATATATCGATAGACAGACAGCCAAATACAGTGCATTCGGAAAGTATTCAGACCCCTTGAGTTTTTCCACATTTTGTTACGTTTAGCATTATTCTAAAATGGATTAAATAAAGATAGATCTAAAATTAGATAGATAGATAGATAGATAGATAGATAGATAGATAGATAGATAGATAGATAGATAGATAGATAGATAGATAGATAGATAGATAGATAGATAGATAGATAGATAGATAGATAGATAGATAGATAGATAGATAGATAGATAGATAGATAGATAGATAGATAGATAGATAGATAGATAGATAGATAGATAGATAGATAGATAGATAGATAGATAGATAGACAGATAGATAGATAAAATAGATACCTATCTCCAGCCGACAGCCAAATGCTCCCTCCCAGAACTCAGTGAGCAGGGGAGAGCTGGACACCTTCTGGGGGGAGAGGTCCAGGAGGAAGTCCCTGAGGCCGGGGATGACAGAGCGCTGGATGCCAAATCCGATGGCCCCGGCACACAGGCTGAAGCGCACCATATCTGGGTCGGTGATCCAGGTCTCACTCCCGATCCACTGGCGGGGCGGAGAGGGCAGACGGTCCAACTCCTTCAGCAGGATCCTCATGTCCCCAGAGGCTACGAATGCAACCACCACCCGGGCTGTGGAGCTGGGGAACATGATTAAAACATAAAACATGCTTGTCATGTTTGTCATTCATTGGAATGTCTCAGTGAAGTGAAAATGAAGATCAGTATTAACACTTTTGTCATGCTTGAAAAATGCAAATCGTGTTGGTCTCACAGGTCAGCTTTGGGAAAACAGAGAAATTAATAACAATAGCATCTTTTACAAATATGGTTTTGCTTTTGTTTGAATGAAAAGTTCACAAGTAATCATGGATGACCTGCGGATCACGTCGGCCACCCGTTGAACTCTGCTGAGTGGGTTGGTACGGTAGAAGGCTTCAGAGTACTCCACACAGATGCCCTGCTCTTGTGCCGCCTTTAGGAACGCCGCCATGCCGTTATTACCGTAGTCAGAGTCGGAACGGACCGCCCCAATCCAGGTCCAGCCGAAGTATCTGATGAGGCGGGCCAGAGCGGCAGCCTGGAACTGGTCACTGGGGATGGTTCTGAAGAAGGTTGGAAACTGTTTCTTATCACTCAGACACGCACAGGTGGATGAGTGGCTCACCTAGGTAAAAACAGACAGTCGAACACATGAAAAAGAACATAATGTCGGCCAAACAAGTCTCCTTTATAGGCTACTTCCTTATTTTATTCCCTTTAGCTATGTAGTATGATGTTAGGGATACATTAATAATAATAACACAATTTATTGTTTTTCATTAGGACAGAATGAAAAGGATACACATTTCTACCCAAGACCTTGGTCATTCTACTCATGTTGAAAATAGTTTAATAAGACATACTGGTGCTGAGAAATACATGAGTAAAAAGTGTGACACCAATCCCTGGTCTCCCATAACAACCCAGCCTATGAAAGATAGTCCTCAGATTGTTTAAATGCCTCCAGACGTTCTCCACACTTTCTCCAGATAATTTCACACAGAAATGTCTATTTCTGAAGGAGAGGAGAATACAGTTGGAATAGAGTAAGTTAAAAATAGATTTCTCTCCTGAAAGAGAGGAGATTAATGTTGGAATACAGTAAGTTAAAAGAAGCTGAATGATTTCTTTCCACAGGAGTTTACCTGAGGAATGCCAAAAGGCCCGATGATGCGCAACATGCTGATGGTAGGTGTGGAGCCAGATTCGCCCACAATAGCTGTCACCGTAGCCGACCCTGAGCACTGTTCTCCGGTATCAAACATGGGGTCCAGGCCGTTAGCCAGCTGGAAGGCCACTTTCACGGCCATCGGGACTGAGGCGCACGAGTCGTGCACTTGATAACCAAGCGTGACACCCGGTAGCAGGTCCGAACTGTTGTTTATTTCCTCAACAGCGAAGACCATGGCGCGCGAGAAGCGCAACTCACGGGAATCCAAACTGTAAATACAAGATGGGTGAGTGAGCACCTCTTGACTAAATGGTAAACTAGCACGTAGAATGTATTTTTATTGAATAGAGTTACCAGGGCAAAAAGCCTAATATCTATCCTTATACCTACTCTCTAAGACACAAACACTCGGTTTCTTTGTCTTTAAAACACTGTTTATCTGTCTTTAAAACACAGGTTATCTGTCTTTAAAACACTGTTTATCTGTCTCCCCACACAGCCACAGTCCCTGTCCCCCACTCCCTCTTGCGCTCACTGACCTCCCGGTGCACTGCAGTGGTTCAGGCAGGCTGGTGTAGCTGTGTTCCACAGTGTGCGTGTAGTGGTGGATGGAGAAAACACCCCCGATGACAAAGTCCCCGTCCTGGGAGAACGCCGGAGGACGAGGGGTGCCCTGGAGCCTGCATCTGACAGACTCCAGCCCAGAGCCAGAGGCAGAGGCAGACCAGAGCAAGGAAAGCCCACCAGCCACCACAGCCAGATGTAGAAGACCCAGACTACCAGCCAGACTTGGATCCAGAGCAGGAGCCGGAGAGAGACTCATTCCCCTGATGTGTAGAAGGTATGGGGTAACACAGCGCCACACACACCCATGTCGGTCAGGTTGTCTCTCTACTCTGAGTTAAATACCCACCATGCCACTGGCTTCCTTTGTGGGGATTCCTCTGGGGATCACATTGTGGGTATGGCCATGTCAGGGAGGGAGGGGCTAGAGGCTGCTCTGCTCACCCAGTCAGGTCCTGCTTCTTTAAGCTATAGAGAGTTTATGCACCAGTGTAAGCCCTATGTTGACTGTAATGGTTTATATAGACATAAACATACAGTAGACACACAATAACAATCTGCCTCTCTTATATTTCCCCTACAGTCTAGTCCTAATGGCATGCTGGCTCTACACAGTATTTCCCCTACAGTCTAGTCCTCATGGCATGCTGGCTCTACACAGTATTTCCCCTACAGTCTAGTCCTCTTGGCAATGCTGGCTCTACACAGTATTTCCCCTACAGTCTAGTCCTCTTGGCATGCTGGCTCTACACAGTATTTCCCCTACAGTCTAGTCCTCTTGGCATGCTGGCTCTACACAGTATTTCCCCTACAGTTTAGTCCTCTTGGCAATGCTGGCTCTACACAGTATTTCCCCTACAGTCTAGTCCTCTTGGCATGCTGGCTCTACACAGTATTTCCCCTACAGTCTAGTCTACAGCACTTCACCCCAGCTGCCGTTTGCCATTCTTTTTGTAGGTCACTTGATGTCATCCTACAGTTGTTGAGTGACATTCGAATGAGTTGGCGGTCATCCCGGTCAGTAGGGAGTTGTTTTTGCCCTCTGCCGGTCTGTAGCTTTGTTGTCCCCTATGTCTGCTGCTTGACCTTGTTCTTATGAACCGCTGTCTTTGAAATTTTAAGGATGGAAGCAACCTGACGCTCACTGTATCCCTCTGCCAGTAAAGCCAGAATTGAACCCTTCTTTTCCTCACTCAAACCTTTCCTTTTCAACTCTTTTGGCATGGTCAATAGTTATTTTATGATCAATATTACTTTTGAGGTACTATTAGCACTGTTTTTGCCATCCAGCTGGTCCTGTTGCAAGAGGATAGTGATGACCACAGAAGTGGTTTTTATACTTTTCCTTGTTAAATAAGATTTGGTTAAAAATTGATTTACATTTTAATGAAGGAAATAAGTATTTGACCCCCTCTCAATCAGAAAGATTTCTGGCTCCCAGGTGTGTTTTATACAGGTAACGTGCTGAGATTAGGAGCACACTCTTAAAGGGAGTGCTCCTAATCTCAGTTTGTTACCTGCATAAAAGACACCTGTCCACAGAAGCAATCAATCAATCAGATTCCAAACTCTCCACCATGGCCAAGACCAGAGAGCTCTCCAAGGATGTCAGGGACAAGATTGTAGACCTACACAAGGCTGGAATGGGCTACAAGACAGCTTGGTGAGAAGGTGACAACAGTTGGTGAGATTATTCGCAAATGGAAGAAACACAAAAGAACTTATGAGATGTGTGCAAACCTGGTGGCCAACTACAAGAAACGTCTGACCTCTGTGATTGCCAACAAGGGTTTTGCCACCAAGTACTAAATCATGTATTGCAGAGGGGTCAAATACTTATATCCCTCATTAAAATGCAAATCAATTTATAACATTTCTGACATACGTTTTTCTGGATTTTTTGTTTGTTATTCTGTCTCTCACTGTTCAAATAAACCTACCTTTAAAATTATAGACTGATCATGTCTTTGTCAGTGGGTAAACGTACAAAATCAGCAGGGGATCAAATACTTTTTTCCCTCACTGTACATATACATATATACATACATATCCTTTATTTAAATATATATTTCCCTTCATTACTTTCCAACCCCACCATCCCTTCCCTAAATGGAGTACACTAGTGAACAACAATGCTTAGGCCTCTACTTCCAGCTTATACATACTATATACATTTTATGGACACAGTCAATAATTATATTTTGTTTGTTTTTACTCCTGAACTTCCTCTGATCATTTTCATGATGTCCATCTGGTTTGCTTCTATATGCCATATCTTTCCAACTGTGCTCTTTCACAAAAGCTCACAATATATAACCTATATACTTATTATGGACACAGCATGCCTTACACTAGTTATCTTGTTGTTATTAGTTGTTGTTATTAGTCCCATCCTTCAGCTCCATTAAACACCTCCCATCTATCTCTTAACACCATCCATATTGGATTTCTATTTGCCATATACTTTTCAACTGTACTGTGATGTTTTACAAAAGTTCTGAACCTTTCTATTCTCATTGTTTCTACAGATTGTACATTGAAAATAAACATTTTTGCTAAAAGTATTATTATATTATTGATCAATTGACTATGACTTTTCAGATCACCCAGTAGTGCTATCTGCAGGGTCAGCTCCATGCAAATATTGCAATCCTTCAGCCATTCCTGGACCTGTGTCCAGAAACAAGCTACAAATGGACAGTACCAAAACAATTGATCTAATGATTCTGTCTCTTCGCAGCAAAATCTGCAGAGCTGGGAAGATTGTATCCCCCATACAAATAACATTCTATTGGTAGCAAGAATTTTATATAATAATTTAAATTGAAAAATTCTAAATTTTGAATCTGGTGTCGTTTTGCGTATCAGTTCATAAACACTATGCCATGGGATCGGTACGTCAAAAATCTCTTCCCAACTATTTTGCAATCTATATGGGACGGCTGTTAATCTTTTGGTCCTTAAATGAAACTGGTAAACTTTTTTATTTATCACAATTTTCTTTAACCAATTTTGTTCTTTAATGCAAGGCCGACAGACAAGTTCCTTACTTTTTCCTTCCTCCACTTTCCTCTTCCATTTTTGTGGTAATGGTGCAATTATTTGGTTGTAATTTTGTGTAGAGCAGACATTTCCATATGTTTTTGTTAGTTACATGTGCGACATAACTCCACCAGTCCTACCGATAATATCATTTACGAAGATTATACATTTTTTAAAATGTTGTCAAAGAAAAAGGTTTATTTGATCATTTAGTATATTTGAGTTTAACCACAATATTTGTTGCAATATTTGTTCTGTCATTTCTGGAGGATTAAATTGAAATTGCAACCAACTTTCTATGGCTTGATTTAGAAATAGTGATATTTGGAAGATGATTTCCTTTTCAAATAACTGAAAGTGAGAGGTTGTATTCTGAATAAAGGGAAAAAGTCCCTTCTTGAACATTGGGTGAGACAATCTTACTAATTTGCTAGAGAACCAGTTCAGATTTAAGTATAATTTTGTATGACTGAAGCTTTTAGTGATAGGTCTAATGCTTTAATATTTAATCGTTTCTGTCCTCCGAATTCATATTCATTATATAAATAGGCCCGTTTTATTTTGTCTGGCTTGCCGTTCCAAATAAAATGGAATATTTTTTTCTCATATAATTTAAAGAACTGTTCGATTGGCGTAGACAAGACCATAAGAAAATAGGTAAACCGGGATAATACTAAATAGTTAATCAGGGTGATTTTTCTACAAATTGACAGGTATATACCTTTCCATGGTAGAAATATCTAATCTATTTTTGCTAACTTTCTATTAAAATGTATTGGAGTGAGATCATGTATTTCATTTGGGATATGTATTCCTAGTATATCCACATCACCATCAGTCCATTTTATTGGTAAACTACATGGTAATGTAGAAATTGTATTTTTTAGTGATCCAGTACGTAATATAGTACATTTATCATAATTTGGTTGTAATCCAGAGAGGTTAGAAAATGTATCTAGATCCTCTATGAGGCTGTGGAGTGATTCAAGTTGTGGGTTTAAAAGAAAACATGAATCATCAGCGTTCAATGACACCTTTGTTTTTAAGCCCTGGATTTCTAATCCCTTGATATTATTGTTGGATCTGATTGTAATAGCTAAAATCTCGATGGCCATAATAAATAGATATGCTGATAGTGGACAATGTTGTTTCAATCCCCTTGACAGTTTAAAACTTTCTGAGAAATAGCCATTTTTTAAAATTTTACACCTAGGGTTACTATACATGATTTTAACCCAGTTTATAAGAGATTGTCCAAAATTGAAATGCTCCAGGCATTTATACAGTGGGGAGAACAAGTATTTAATACACTGCCGATTTTGCAGGTTTTCCTACTTACAAAGCATGTAGAGGTCTGTAATTTTTTATCATAGGTACACTTCAACTGTGAGAGACGGAATCTAAAACAAAGATCCAGAAAATCACATTGTATGATTTTTAAGTAATTAATTTGCATTTTATTGCATGACATAAGTATTTGATACATCAGAAAAGCAGAATATTTGGTACAGAAACCTTTGTTTGCAATTACAGAGATCATACGTTTCCTGTAGGTCTTGACCAGGTTTGCACACACTGCAGCAGGGATTTTGGCCCACTCCTCCATACAGGGCAATAAGGACATTCAGCTCCCTCCAAAGATTTTCTATTGGGTTCAGGTCTGGAGACTGGCTAGGCCACTCCAGGACCTTGAGATGCTTCTTACGGAGCCACTCCTTAGTTGCCCTGTCTGTGTGTTTCGGGTCGTTGTCATGCTGGAAGACACAGCCACGACCCATCTTCAATGCTCTTACTGAGGGAAGGAGGTTGTTGGCCAAGATCTCGCGATACATGGCCCCATCCATCCTCCCCTCAATACGGTGCAGTCGTCCTGTCCCCTTTGCAGAAAAACATCCCCAAAGAATGATGTTTTCACCTCCATGCTTCACGGTTGGGATGGTGTTCTTGGGGTTGTACTCATCCTTCTTCTTCCTCCAAACATGTAGAGTGGAGTTTAGACCAAAAAGCTCTATTTTTGTCTCATCAGACCACATGACCTTCTCCCATTCCTCCTCTGGATCATCCAGATGGTCATTGGCAAACTTCAGACGTGCCTGGACATGCGCTGGCTTGAGCAGGGGGACCTTGCGTGCGCTGCAGGATTTTAATCCATGACTGCGTAGTGTGTTACTAATGGTTTTCTTTGAGACTGTGGTCCCAGCTCTCGTAAGGTCATTGACCAGGTCCTGCTGTGTAGTTCTGGGCTGATCCCTCACCTTCCTCATGATCATTGATGCCCCACGAGGTGAGATCTTGCATGGAGCCACAGACCGAGGGTGATTTTCCGTCATCTTGAACTCCTTCCATTTTCTAATAATTGCGCCAACAGTTGTTGCCTTCTTACCAAGCTGCTTGCCTATTGTCCTGTAGCCCATCACAGCCTTGTCCAGCTCTACAATTTTATCCCTGATGTCCTTACACAGCTCTATGGTCTTGGCCATTGTGGAGAGGTTGGAGTCTGTTTGATTGAGTGTGTGGACAGGTGTCTTTTATACAGGTAACGAGTTCAAACACGTGCAGTTAATACAGGTAATGAGTGGAGAACAGGAGGGGTTCTTAAAGAAAAACTAACAGGTCTGTAAGAGCCGGAATTCTTACTGGTTGGTAGGTGATCAAATACTTATGTCATGCAATAAAATTCAAATTAATTACTTAAAAATCATACAATGTGATTTTCTGGATTTTTGTTTTAGATTCCGTCTCTCACAGTTGAAGTGTACCCATGATAAAAAGTACAGACCTCTACATGCTTTGTAAGTAGGAAAACCTGCAAAATCGGCAGTGTATCAAAAACTTGTTCTCCCCACTGTATATAAACCCCAGTCGTACTTTATCAAATACCTTTTTGAAGTCTGCTATGAATAGCAGGCCTGGTTTCCCAGATTGTTCATGGTGTTCTATTGTTTCCAGTACTTGCCTTATGTTATCTCCAAGGTATCGCCCATGTAAAAAAACATGTCTGATTTGAATGAATAATGTCTGACAATACATTATTAATTCTATGCGCTATACATTTTGCTAGAATTTTTGCATCACAACACTGAAGTGTAATGGGCCTCCAATTTTTTTAATGGATTGGATCTTTATATTTTCCACTTGTATCCTGTTTCAGTAATAATGAAATCAGACCTTCTTCTTGAGTGGCTGATTATCTACCATTGACATAGGAGTGGTTAAAACATGCTAATAACGGTCCTTTGAGTATATCAAGAAAGGTTTTCCCCGTGTCGCTCAGTTGGTGGAGCATGGCGTTTGCAACGCCAGGGTTGTGGGTTTGCTTCCCCTGGGAGGCCAGTATGAAAAAAAAAAATATGAACTGGATAAGAGTGTCTGCTAAATGACTAAAATGTAATGTAAAATGGTATGCCATCCAACCCTGGAGTTTTCCCGGACTTAAAGTCTTTAATTGCATCCAGAAGTTACTCCTCTGTAATTTCACCTTCACATGAGTCTTTTAGTATGGCTGTTATTTTTACATTATCAATAGAAAATAATGTCTACAATTTGCTTCAGTTAGAGGAGATGTAGGCGACTGAAACAAAAAACATATGCTTAAAGTACTTTGTTTCCTCATTCAAAATATCATTTGGTGAATCATGGGTTACTCCGTCATTTGTAACCAGTTTCAGTAAATTCTTTTTGGTAGCATTCTTATGTTGAAGATTAAAAAATAATTTGGTGCATTTTTCCCAATATTCCATCCAGTTTGCTTTATTTTTACTAATATATTACACTTGATCTTTCTTGAATAAGTTTCTCCATTTCTTTTAGTTTTTCCTCCAATTTATTCTGAGCCTCTGTGTTACAGTTTTTATTGCTGTCTATCTGTTCTGTTAGACCTTCTATTTCCTTTGTTAGTGTGGACTCTTTTAACCTAAATTGCTTTTGTTTTCGAGATGAGTACTGAATTGCATGGCCTCTAAAGGCACATTTAAAGGTGTCCCATACAATAAGAGGATTTGCTGTACCTATGTTATGTCGGAAAAAGTCAGTTATAAATTCCTCTGTCCTAGTTAAAGACAAGTTATCATCCAATAGGCTTTGATTAAATTTCCAATATCCTCGCCCACAAGGAAATCTAGTAATGGTAATGTATATGCCAATTATATGAATGTCCGAGCCCATTTTGTCCCCTTTCAACACTTTTTAAACTTTTGGTGCCAACGAGAATGACGTAAGAAAGAAGTCAAGACGACTAGCTTGATTGTGTCTCCGCCATGTATATCTCACTAGATCAGGATATTTAAGCCTCCATATATCTACTACTTCTAATGTATCCATGACATTCACGATTTCCTTAAGAGCATGAGGGTGATTGTTTGTAGTGTGATTTCCTTTACGGTCCATTTAGCTATTTAAAACGGTATTATAATCTCCCACCATAATAATAGAGTCTTGAATTGCTTGCAAGGTTGACAATTTATTATAAATATTTTCAAAGAAGTGTGGATCATCATTATTTGTCCGTAAAGGTTAATGAGCCATATCTGTTTATGGTCCAATAACATAGTTAAAATAATCCATCTTCCTAGCGTATCTGTTTGGACAATTTGCACATTCGGATCGAAATTACTGTTAATTAATATCATCACCCCTTTTGAGTTTCTTAGCCCATGGGAGAAGTATATTTAGCCCCCCCCCATTCCCTTTTCCACGCAACTTCATCTAGAATTGTTGAATGGGTTTCCTGTAAACAATAGATATTATATTCCTTCTCTTTGAGCCATGTAAATATTGTTCTTATTTTGTTATTATCTACTAATCCATTACAATTATAACTGGCTATACTTATTTCACCATACACCATAATGAGATATAAGTTTCAAATATATTTGTCATTATATGTGTTTGTAAATTTACCAATAAAAAATACCATAGTGATTGAGTGTCCATATAGCTATACCATGATATTTGCATTGTTACTAAGTAACCCTCCAATTGTTCTCCACTAATTGCCCCGCTAAAGTCCCTCCCCATCCCAAGTTGGGCCGTCATCCCAGTGATCGGGTGACCACCGCCGTCCCCCGGATCCCTATGCCCCCGAGAGGCCAGGACCCATCCATCTAAAACAGCACACACTGCCACCCACAAAACAGAAGCAGGCAAACCGCCAAAAGCATTTCCAATGCTCTCACCTCTCTCTCTATATAGCTATTTAAAAAATATCTATCTATTCAAATATCTTGCATATCTTATTATCCATTATTATCAATTATTTTGCGTAATAATGTCGGCAGTTCATGCATATTATTTTAACCTACAACCCGAATTGCCATTGTATTACATTACATTTTTAACAAGCAATTATTATTTTGGCAAAGAATTATTGTTATTCATCCTATATTCTCCCTAACATCCTTACCCCCTTGCAACATATGTGGGATACACACACACACACACACACAAACACACACACACACACACACACACACACACACACACACACACACACACACACACACACACACACACACACACACACACACACACACACACACACACACACACACACATACACACACATACACTTACACACTCAACCCCTTTCCTCCACAATCAACCATAAGCTTAGATGCTCAATGGTTGTTACATCCCAGAGCCCAAATCAAGAAAGGACCTGATTTACGAATGCATATACAGTTACAGCCGTTTGAGAAAGCATGCAAGATTGAGCAAGAATGGACAACATTGTGAGATTTGATTAATCTATTTAATCTATGTCATGTCCTAGGTGATGGAGATCAGATCCACCCTCTTCACCTGAGACACAAACAATCTGGTCCCCCGTTGTAACCATTTTCCCCAAGCATCTATGTGCAGTCAGACCTTTGAATTGTAAAGTGTTACTCCTAACAAATAACTCATTATGGTTGCTGTCCACTACATTGCACTAGAATGCAGCAACCATTTGGCTTCTTGTACAGTGTGTGTCCTAATTACTAAATCAACTGTTCTAGTAGTTGACGTTTGCATGAGAAGACTGCCCCTTACTGGACACTGGGTGGAAGTGTTTGGAATAATGTGATAAAGTTGGTTGTATGTGATCTGTAATTAATAAAATATAATGAATATAAAAAACAAGGTATCTAACAAATGTGGATTGAAAGGCCAAGCAAATCATTGACAAGACACAGATGTATCTGAACATGTTTATTGTAGTATACTGTTATAATACATCATATGATGAATTAAAATAGCAATTGAACACATGCACTTCAATGTTATATCAAATCATAAAGGAATACATCTTTTTTTACAAACAACATGGAAGTGGTTCCACTCTGTAGGCTACTGCTAACCACATCATTTAGCTGGTCAAATTAGATTGAACACTCTAGATTTGAACACTATCTCAAAACATTGCAATATCCAAAGTGACCCTGTGTCATGTTTCTAGTTACAATGTTACCAATGATTATCTGCTAAATTCATGGTAATCTCTGTCAGAGTAGTGCTACCTAACTGTTTGATATACCGTATCACTGAATGTTACAATGTGTTCTTCCCCATAAGGTGTTTCTTGGTGTTCTTCTCCGGCCTGAACAGAATAATAAAGCATTTTGGAACAAATAATAAAAAGAACAACCCAAAGCTAGAGGCGATGATAGCAAATATCTCCACAGCTACAGTGAACTTCCCAGGAGAGCTGACATAAGCTGGGATAAAGGTGATCCAGACTGCACAGAATATGAGCATGCTGAAGGTGATGAATTTGGCCTCATTGAAGTTATCAGGCAGCTTTCGAGCCAGAAAAGCCAGCACAAAGCACAAGAGAGCCAGGAGTCCTATATACCCCAACACAGCCCAGAAACCAATGGCTGAACCCACATCACACTCTAGAATGATCTTTTCCTTGTAGGTAGTGAGGTTTTTAACGGGGAAGGGAGGGGACAGGACCAACCACAGAGTGCATATCAAAGCCTGGACAAACGTGAAGGACACCACAGTCAATCTCTGCTGTGGAGGCCCAAACCATTTCATGACATTACTGTCTGGAATTGTAGCCCTGAAGGCCATCAACACCACTATTGTTTTCCCCAGAACACAAGAGATGCAGAGGACGAAGGTGATCCCAAACGCTGTGTGGCGCAGCATACAGGACCACTCAGAGGGCCGGCCAATGAAAGTAAGAGAACACAGAAAACACAGAGTCAAGGAGAAGAGCAGCAGGAAGCTCAGCTCAGAGTTGTTGGCCCTGACGATGGCCGAAGTTCGGTGGTGGTAGAAGACGGTTGCCGTGGAGATGGCCAGACAAGCCCCGCCCACAGAGAAGGCGGTCAGGATTATTCCGAGAACCTCGTGGAAGGACAGGAACTCCACAGGCTTGAGGACGCAGCGGTCTCTCTCAGTGTTGGGCCAGTGGTCCTCAGGACAGATCAGACAGTCTGAAGAATCTGACCAGGACAAAACAACAGACATCAAATGTTAATAATAGCAGGTTCAGGTTTTATTTATTTACACATACAAATACATGTCCCACAATGCTGCACATGGGCAGTTTACAATAAAGAATGTTGAATTGCTGTGCAGCTTACATAAGATAATAAGAACATGAACGGGATTGATAGACACTACCTTTGTAGTGCTAGTAATATGAATAAACCACTACGTAGTAAACAATGACAGAAATGACCACACATTATCTGCCAACTATTCCTATAGGCCTACCTGTGTTATTGCTGATCTCTCCCTCTGCACATGGGATACAGTCATAACAGCAGACAGGCTTTCCTTTCTGTGCAGCCTTACGAGTGCCTGGGGGACAGCTCTCACTGCACACTGACACAGGCACCTGTGTACTGTTCTTTACCCAGGTGATTTCCTTCTCGATGTGAAACCTCTGGTCAGGGGGCAGGGATGCATCATAGCGCCCCACTGTCACAAATTTCATCTTCCCACTCTCCCCTATCTGCCAGTTGACCAGCTCATAGGTGGCCACTGGGTCCCCGTTGGCATCGAAAGACACCTGGTACCCGTTACGGGAGAAGTTCACCCTCCTCAATCTCTCCAGGACCTGAGGGTTGGAAGGGCAAGGGAGAAAGTATGGAGGAAAGAGAGGGAGAGATAGATGGAGAGAGAGATGGAGAGAGGGGAAGAGAGATGGAGAGAGGGAGAGATCGATGGAGAGAGGGGAAGAGAGGTGGAGAGAGAGAGAGAGAGATGGAGAGAAGGGAAGAGAGAGATGGAGAGAGAGATGGAGAGAGGGGAAGAGAGATGGAGAGAGGGAGAGATAGATGGAGATAGAGATGGAGAGAGGAAGAGAGATGGAGAGAGGGAAAGAGAGGTGGAGAGATAGAGAGATGGAGAGAAGGTAAGAGAGATATGGAGAGATAGATGGAGAGAGGGAAGAGAGATGGAGAGAGAGAGAGCGAGAGAGAGGAAGAGAGAGATGGAGAGAGGGGAAGAGCGAAATGGAGAGAGAGATGAAGAGAGGGGATGAGGGACGGAGAGAGGGAAAGAGAGGGAGAGAGTGAAAGAGAGGGATGGATTGAGGGAGAGAGAAACAGACCCTCATTTACCTGATGTATTTATCAGAGGTGTTACTTCAGAACCAGCTGTAATGTATAGTGAGAACTCCTTCATACATGTAGTCTAAATAAACATATCTATCAGGACATTTTACTTTAATCTAGTCATTCACCTGTGTTGGTTTCACATTGAGGTTTTTGTCACAGTGCACAGTGGAGTTTGCTCTCTCTTCACAAACAATGCTGTGGATGGCGTGTGCTATGGCGTAAACAGCTTTATACACCATGTTAGTGACACGCAGCTGGGATGTATCTGTGTAGGGGGTCTCTAGCTGATGTATATCCTCACTACCATCACACACCTTCTCCTTAACCCCTACACCTGTAGTAGTCCCTACAGACAGACAGACAGAACGTTAGATAGATAGATAGATAGATAGATAGATAGATAGATAGATAGATAGATAGATAGATAGATAGATAGATAGATAGATAGATAGATAGATAGATAGATAGATAGATAGATAGATAGATAGATAGATAGATAGATAGATAGATAGATAGATAGATAGATAGATAGATAGATAGATAGATAGATAGATAGATAGATAGATAGATAGATAGATAGATAGATAGATAGATAGATAGATAGATAGATAGATAGATAGATAGATAGATATATAGATAGATAGATAGATAGATAGATAGATAGATAGATAGATAGATAGATAGATAGATAGATAGATAGATAGATAGATAGATAGATAGATAGATAGATAGATAGATAGATAGATAGATAGCTAGGACACTGTAGATACCTATCTCCAGCCGACAGCCAAAGGCTCCCTCCCAGAACTCAGTGAGCAGGGAAGAGCTGGACACCTTCTGGGGGGAGAGGTCCAGGAGGAAATCCCTGAGGCCGGGGATGACAGAGCGCTGGATGCCAAATCCGATGGCCCCGGCACACAGGCTGAAGCGCAACATATCTGGTTCGGCTATACAGGTCTCACTCCCGATCCACTGGCGGGGCGGAGAGGGCAGACGGTCCAACTCCTTCAGCAGGATCCTCATGTCCCCAGAGGCTACGAATGCAACCACCACCCGGGCTGTGGAGCTGTGGGGAACATGATTAAAACATAAAACATGCTTGTCATGTTTGTCATTCATTGGAATGTCTCAGTGAAGTGAACATGAAGATCAGTATTAATCAACACTTTTGTCATGCTTGAAATATGCAAATCGTGTTGGTCTCACAGGTCAGCTTTTGGAAAAGAGAGAAATTAATAACAATAGCAGCTTTTATAAATAAGGTTTTGCTTTTGTGTGAATGAAAAGTTCACAAGTAATCATGGATGACCTGCGGATCACGTCGGCCACCCGTTGCACTCTGCTGAGTGGGTTGGTACGGTAGAAGGCTTCAGAGTACTCCACACAGATGCCCTGCTCTTGTGCCGCCTTTAGGAACGCCGCCATGCCGTTATTACCGAATTCGGAGTCGGAACGGACCGCCCCAATCCAGGTCCAGCCGAAGTATCTGATGAGGCGGGCCAGAGCGGCAGCCTGGAACTGGTCACTGGGGATGGTTCTGAAGAAGGTTGGAAACTGTTTCTTATCACTCAGACACGCACAGGTGGATGAGTGGCTCACCTAGGTAAAAACAGACAGTCGAAAACATGAAAAAGAACATAATGTCGGCCAAACAAGTCTCATTTATAGGCTACTTCCTTATTTTATTCCCTTTAGCTATGTAGTATGATGTTAGGGATACATTAATAATAATAACCCAATTTATTGTTTTTCATTAGGACAGAATGAAAAGGATACACATTTCTACCCAAGACCTTGGTCATTCTACTCATGTTGGAAATAGTTTTATAAGACATACTGGTGCTGAGAAATACATGAGTAAAAAGTGTGACACCAATCCCTGGTCTCCCATAACAACCTAGCCTATGAAAGATAGTCCTCAGATTGTTTAAATGCCTACAGACGTTCTCCAGACTTTCTCCACATAATTTCACACAGAAATGTATATTTCTGAAGGAGAGGAGAATACAGTTGGAATACAGTAAGTTAAAAGAAGCTGAATGATTTCTTTCCACAGGAGTTTACCTGAGGAATGCCAAAAGGGCCGATGATGCGCGACATGCTGATGGTAGGTGTGGAGGCAGACTCGCCCACAATAGCTGTCACCGTAGCCGACCCCGAGCACTGTTCTCCGGTATCAAACATGGGGTCCAGGCCGTTAGCCAGCTGGAAGGCCACTTTCACGGCCATCAGGACTGAGGAGCATGAGTCGTGCACTTGATAACCAAGCGTGACACCCGGTAGCAGGTCCGAACTGTTGTTTATTTCCTCAACAGCGAAGACCATGGTGCATGAGAAGTGCAACTCACGGGAATCCATACTGTAAATAGAAGATGTGTGAGTGAGCACCTCTTGACTAAATGGTAAACTAGCCTATAGAATGTATTTTTATTGAATAGAGTTACCAGGGCAAACTGCCTAATATCTATCCTTATATTCCACGCTGTCTATAGGCCTACACATTTGTATTCTGCAATTGAGGACATTGTAGGATAGCCTCCATTTTGAAAATGTGATCCTTTGTAACAGTAGGCTTTACCTACTCTCTATGACACAAACACTCGGTTTCTTTGTCTTTAAAACACTGTTTATCTGTCTTTAAAACACAGTTTATCTGTCTTTAAAACACTGTTTATCTGTCTTTAAAACAATTTATCTGTCTTTAAAACACACTGTTTCTCTGTCTTTAAACAGACTCTTTCTCTGTCTTTAAACACACTGTTTCTCTGTCTTTAAAACACAGTTTATCTGTCTCCCCACACAGCCACAGTCCCTGTCCCCTGGTCCCTCTTGCGCTCACTGACCTCCCGGTGCACTGCAGGGGTTCAGGCAGGCTGGTGTAGCTGTGTTCCATAGTGTTCATGTAGTAGTGGATGGAGAAAACACCCCCGATGACAAAGTCCCCGTCCTGGGAGAACGCCGGAGGACAAGTGGTGCCCTGGAGCCTGCATCTGACAGACTCCAGCCCAGAGCCAGAGGCAGAGGCAGACCAGAGCAAGGAAATCCCACCAGCCACCACAGCCAGATGTAGAAGACCCAGACTACCAGCCAGACTTGGATCCAGAGCAGGAGCCGGAGAGAGACTCATTCCCCTGATGTGTAGAAGGTATGGGGTAACACAGCGCCACACAGACCCATGTCGGTCAGGTTGTCTCTCTACTCTGAGTTAAATACTATCCCACTGGCTTCTTCTGTGGGGATTCCTCTGGGGATCACATTGTGGGTATGGCCATGTCAGGGAGGGAGGGGCTAGAGGGTGCTCTGCTCACCCATTCAGGTCCTGGTTCTTTAAGCTATAGAGAGTTTATGCACCAGTGTAAGCCCTATGTTGACTGTAGTGGTTTATTTAGACATAAACATACAGTAGACACACAATAACAATCTGCCTCTCTTATATTTCCCCTACAGTCTAGTCCTCTTGGCATGCTGGCTCTACACAGTATTTCCCCTACAGTCTAGTCCTCATGGCATGCTGGCTCTACACAGTATTTCCCCTACAGTCTAGTCCTCATGGCATGCTGGCTCTACACAGTATTTCCCCTACAGACTAGTCCTCATGGCATGCTGGCTCTACACAGTATTTCCCCTACAGTCTAGTCCTCTTCGCATGCTGGCTCTACACAGTATTTCCCCTACAGTCTAGTCCTCTTCACATGCTGGCTCTACACAGTATTTCCTCTACAGTCTAGTCCTCTTGGCATGCTGGCTCTACACAATATTTCCCCTACAGTCTAGTCCTCTTGGCATGCTGGCTCTACACAGTATTTCCCCTACAGTCTAGTCCTCTTGGCAATGCTGGCTCTACACAGTATTTCCCCTACAGTCTAGTCTACAGCACTTCACCCCAGCTGCCGTTTGCCATTCTTTTTGTAGGTCACTTGATGTCATCCAACGGTTGTTGAGTGACATTCGAATGAGTTGGCGGTCATCCCGGTCAGTAGGGAGTTGTTTTTGCCCTCTGCCGGTCTGTACCTTTGTTGTCCCCAATGTCTGCTGCTTGACCTTGTTTTATGAACCGCCGTCTTTGAAATTTTAAGGATGGAAGCAACCTGACGCTCACTATATCCCTCTGCCAGTAAAGGCAGAATTGATCTCTTCTTTTCCTCACTCAAAACTTTTCTTTTCAACTCTTTTGGCATGGTCAATAGTTATTTTTTGATTAATATAATTGTTGAGGTAATATTAGCACAGTTTTTGCCATCCAGCTGGTCCTATTGCAAGAGGATAGTGATGACCACAGAAGTGGTTTTTATACTTTTCCTCGTTAAATAAGATTTGGTTAAAAATGTATTTGCATTTTAATGAGGGAAATAAGTATTTGACCCCCTCTCAGTCAGAAAGATTTCAGGCTCCCAGGTGTCTTTTATACAGGTAACGAGCTGAGATTAGGAGCACACTCTTAAAGGGAGTGCTCCTAATCTCAGTTTGTTACCTGTATAAAAGACACCTGTCCACAGAAGCAATCAATCAATCAGATTCCAAACTCTCCACCATGGCCAAGACCAAAGAGCTCTCCAAGGATGTCAGGGACAAGATTGTAGACCTACAGAAGGCTGGAATTGGCTACAAGACAGCTTGGTGAGAAGGTGACAACAGTTGGTGCGATTATTCGTAAATGGAAGAAACACAAAAGAACTGTCAATCTCCCTCGGCCTGGGGCTCCATGCAATATCTCACCTCGTGGAGTTGCAATGATCATGAGAACGGTGAGGAATCAGCCCAGAACTACATGGGAGGATCTTGTCAATGATCTCAAGGCAGCTGGGACCATAGTCACCAAGAAAACAATTGGTAACACATTACGCCGTGGAGGACTGAAATCCTGCTGCGCCCGCAATGTCCCCCTGCTCAAGAAAGCACATATACAGGCCCGTCTGAAGTTTGCCAATGAACATCTGAATGATTCAGAGGAGAACTGGGTGAAAGTGTTGTGGTCAGATGAGACCAAAATCGAGCTCTTTGGCATCAACTCAACTCGCCGTGTTTGGAGGAGGAGGAATGCTGCCTTTGACCCCAAGAACACCATCCCCACCATCAAACATGGAGGTGGAAATATTATGCTTTTGGGGTGTTTTTCTACTAAGGGGACAGGACAACTTCACCGCATCAAAGGGATGATGGACGGCGCCATGTACCATCAAATCTTGGGTGAGAACCTCCTTCACTCAGCCAGGGCATTGAAAATGGGTCGTGGATGGGTATTCCAGCATGACAATGACCCAAAACACACGGCCAAGGTAACAAAGGAGTGGCTCAAGAAGAAGCACATTAAGGTCCTGGAGTGGCCTAGCCAGTCTCCAGACCTTAATCCCATAGAAAATCTGTGGAGGGAGCTGAAGGTTCGAGTTGCCAAACGTCAGGCTCGAAACCTTAATGACTTGGAGAAGATCTGCAAAGAGGAGTGGGACAAAATCCCTCCTGAGATGTGTGCAAACCTGGTGGCCAACTACAAGAAACGTCTGACCTCTGTGATTTCCAACAAGGGTTTTACCACCAAGTACTAAGTCATGTTTTGCAGAGGGGTCAAATACTTATTTCCCTCATTAAAATGCAAATCAATTTATAACATTTTTGACATGCATTTTTCTGATTTTTGTTTTGTTTTTCTGTCTCTCACTGTTCAAATAAACCTACCATTAAAATTATAGACTGATCATGTCTTTGTCAGTGGGCAAACGTAGAAAATCATCAGGGGATCAAATACTTTTTTCCCTCACTGTACATATACACATATACATACCTATTTTTTTTTAAATATATATTTCCCTTAATTACTTTCCAACCCCACCATCCCTTCCCTAATTGGAGTAAACTGTTAGGCCTACTGCTGCTAGGTAGCTCTCTCTCTGCTCTCCCCCTCCCCTCTGTCTGTCCTTGATTGCAGGAGTGAAGTCTGGTGTGCGGGAGTCAGGGTTCCAGCTGCAGCTCATTCACCATATCACCTCAGCCTTTAAGACCCGGTCAAACTTACCACTCATCGTCAGATCATAGTCAAGACGACCATGTTAGTCTCGCTGCCGACTCAACCTGTTTGTTTTCGCTCTTTGTGTTTTTGGCCTGTTCTATTTACTTTTCTCTTGTGCCACAGATTATTGGAACCTGACTCCTGCCTCCGCTTCACTCCTGCCACCACCATCCTGCTTTCCACTACCGGACCTCCCTTTTGGACTCACCACGGACACTAGGACATTACGGTACCACACCTGCCCTGACCTGGATCTGTTACCCTCCCTGTAACCTGGACTTGCTCTTCCCCTATTATTGGAAACCTGGACTAATTGAACATTATAAATAAACCTGTTAAACCTTCTCTGGCTTGGTGTAGTTGTCTGCATTTGGGTTCAAATCCAGTTAAATCATGACAGTATGATCTGACCAACATGAACCCAGCAGACAGTAGCTCGGATACCACCCCAGAGTGCACTCAAATTCGGACTGCCATAGCCAATCAGGGCATTTTACTTGGCCAACATGATACCCTGTTTAAGACTATTGCTGAGAACAGTCAGGTGCTGCTTAATCAGGTTCAATTACTCACCAATCAAGTGTCTGCCCTTTCTACCCAAGTTAATAATGCACCCCTCGGGCATGGCATACAAACTGCTCCTTCTCCTGCTCCACCTGTTTTTCCTACCCCTTCAGCCCAGATCAGAGAGCCTTTTGTTCCTGCTCCAGAGCGCTATGACGGGAACATGGGAACCTGTGGTGATTTTTTTTGACTCAATGCTCGTTAGTGTTTGAACAACAGCCCCTCGCCTACGCCTCAGAAAGAGCCCGTATTGCCTACCTTATCAACTCTACTAGCGGTTCCGCTCGTGCCTGGGGATCCGCGGTCTGGGAGAGTCAGTCGGACATTTGCAACGCTTACGTTGCCTTCACCACTGAGATGAGGAAGGTTTTTGACCACCCCGTACGGGGCAAGGAGGCTGCAAAACGATTGTTTTCTCTTCGGCAGGGGGCTCGCAGTGTGGCGGAGATGGCAGTGGAGTTTCGGACTTTAGCGGCAGTGAGTGGGTGGAATGACGAGGCATTACAAGGAGTGTTCATCAATGCTTTGTCTGAGACTTTAAAATATGAATTGGTGTCATATGATGAATCGCCTACGCTGGATAATCTTATTTCACTCACCATCAGGTTGGATAATCGGATTCGGGAGCGCCGCCAGGAGAGGAGTGTTAGTTCCAAGCAACCTGTCTGTCGTCAACAAACTCCTCCCCGCATCTTCCCTACGGAGAAAGCCGTGTCTTCCCGAGTCGATACGAGGAGCACTGAACACGAAGCCATGGAGGTGGGTCGTGCACGGTTGTCCTCAGAGGAGCGTGCACGTCGTATTCAGGCTCGGGTCTGCCTGTATTGTGGAGAAGCTGGTCATTTCGTTCCTTCCTGCCCAGTTCGTCCGGGAAACGGGCCGGCTCATCATTATTGGGAGAAGTTTTGGTGAGCCGAGCAGCGGATTCTTCCTCTTCTCCCCGCATTCTGCTCCAGGCATCCCTCCAGTGGCAGTCCCAGAATTTCTCTGTTAGTGCGCTGGTTGACTCTGGTGCCGACGAAAGCTTTTTGGATAGAGAGTGGGCTCAACAAATGGATTTGGAGACTGTTCCTATGGACTGTCCGCTGCAGGCTAAGGGTCTAAATGGACAATTGTTGACCCGTATTACTCATCAGACTGTTCCTGTTTGTCTCAGAGTGTCGGGAAATCATCAGGAGAACATTCAATTCCATATAATCGACTGCCCACAGACCCCCCTGGTCCTTGGTATCCCCTGGCTCATAAGACACAATCCACACATTGATTGGGTGACAGGTAGAATTGTTTCATGGAGCACATTTTGTCATGTGAATTGTTTGTGTTCTGCTCAGACCCCTGCCAGCACTGTGCCTCAACCTCCACTGGAGTCCATGGATCTTTCTGCTGTTCCTGACGTGTATCATGACCTGGCATCCGTTTTCTGCAAACACAGAGCTACTTCTCTTCCTCCTCACCGGCCTTACGACTGCGCCATTGACCTCCAGCCAGGAGCCCCGCTCCCCAGCAGTCGCCTGTACAATCTCTCCCGCCCGGAGACTGAGGCTATGGAGAACTACATTCGGGACTCCTTGGCGGCAGGTATTATTCGTCCTTCCTCGTCACCTGTAGGAGCGGGATTCTTTTTTGTTGCTAAGAAGGATAAGACCCTCAGACCCTGTATTGATTTCCGTGGACTTAACAACATCACCATTAAGAACAAATATTCTCTGCCATTAATTAATTATGCTTTTCCCCTCCTTCATGGTGCAACTATCTTTACCAAACTGGATCTACGAAATGCGTATCACCTGGTGCGCATTCGTAAAGGTGATGAATGGAAGACTGCCTTCAACACACCCTTGGGACATTTTGAGTATCTAGTTATGCCTTTTGGGTTGTCCAATGCCCCTGCTGTTTTTCAGGCACTAGTCAATGATGTCCTTCGGGACATGTTGAATCGGTTTGTTTTTGTCTATCTGGATAATATCTTGATTTTCTCAGAGTCCTCCCAGGAACATGAACTGCATGTGCGCCAGGTGTTGCAAAGGTTGTTGGAGAACAAACTGTTTGTGAAGATGGAGAAATGTGAATTTCATGTGTCTGAGACCTCTTTTTTGGGTTACATCATAGCTCAGGGGGAGTTGCGGATGGACCCAGCTAAGATCTCTGCTGTCACGGACTGGCCAGCCCCCTCCACCCACAAACAACTTCAACGATTCCTGGGGTTTGCCAACTTCTATAGGAGGTTCATCAAGGACTACAGCCGCATTGCGGCGCCACTCACCGCTCTCACCTCCATCTCACGACCGTTCGCTTGGAATGAAGGGGCCAAATCAGCGTTCGAAGAACTGAAACATTGCTTCGCCTCGGCTCCCGTTCTGATGCAGCCGGACCCCGACCGCCAGTTTGTCGTGGAGGTGGATGCATCCGACACTGGGGTAGGTGCGGTGTTGTCACAACGTTCTCCTGAAGATAACAAACTGCATCCCTGTGCTTTTCTCTCAAGGAAACTTTCTCAGGCAGAGAGGAATTATGATGTTGGCAATCGTGAACTGCTCGCCGTTAAGCTGGCTCTCGAGGAGTGGCGACATTGGTTGGAGGGGGCGGAACAACCCTTCATCGTTTGGACGGATCATAAGAATCTGGCTTACATCCAGTCAGCGAAGCAGCTCAACCCCCGTCAAGCCAGGTGGGCACTATTTTTTGGGAGATTCAATTTTTCTCTGTCTTACCGTCCTGGGTCACGCAACGTCAAGCCTGACGCCCTGTCTCATGTTCATTCGGCTGTTGATACTGGTAGTAACCCTGAACCCATCTTGCCTCCTACCTGCAGTATTGCGGCCATCACATGTGACATCGAAGGGATTGTTAGACAGGCTCAACATCATCAAGCTGACCCTGGGAGGGGTCCTCCTAACCGGTTGTTTGTCCCTGAGTCTGCTCGCTCCCAGGTACTTCAGTGGGCTCACTCGTCTCCCCTTACCTGTCACCCTGGAGTTTCGCGGACCCTTGACTTTGTGCGACGGAAGTTCTGGTGGCCCACGATGGAGGCGGACACTCGAGCCTTCATTGCTGCTTGTACGGTATGTGCACGAAGTAAGAACTCCACCCAGGCCAGCGCTGGTCATCTACGACCTCTACCTATACCCAGCCGGCCCTGGTCGCACATTGCTATGGATTTTGTCACTGGACTTCCCCCCTCGTCTGGAAAGACGGTCATTCTTACTGTGATTGATCGTTTTTCTAAGTTCGCTCATTTTTTGGCCCTACCTAAACTGCCCACTGCCAGAGAGACGGCTGATATTTTGGTTGAACATGTGTTCCGCTCTCATGGTCTACCCACGGATATTGTCTCTGACAGGGGTCCCCAGTTTGTCTCCCAGGTGTGGAAAGCTTTCTGTAAAGCTTTGGGCATCACATCCAGCCTGTCCTCTGGATATCACCAACGGGCAAGCCGAGAGAGCGAACCAGGAGATGGAGACCGCTCTCCGCTGTGTCACAGGGTCTAACCCTGGGTCATGGAGCTCCATGCTCCCCTGGGTGGAATATGCTCATAACACCTTGACCAACGCTTCCTCTGGTTTGTCTCCCTTTCTGTGTGCTCTGGGTTATCAACCTCCCCTGTTCCCTTCTCAAGAGAGGGAACTGGCGGTACCCTCTGTGCAGTCCCACATGCGCCGCTGCTTCAAGGTCTGGAGGAAGGCCAGGGTAGCTCTGTCCCGAGCTTCGGCGTACATGCAGAGGCAAGCCAACCGTCACCGGTCCCAGGCTCCCGGTTACTCTCCTGGTCAAGAGGTATGGCTTAAGTCACGTGACCTTCCATTGAAAGTGGAGTCTAAGAAGATGGCGCCTCGTTTTATAGGACCGTTCAAGATACTGTCTATTGTTAACCCCTGCGCGGTTAAGCTACAGCTTCCTGCCTCCCTACGGGTTCATTCCACCTTTCATGTTTCCCAGATTAAGCCTGTGTCGGTTAGCCCTCTGTGCCCGCCCTCTCGTCCCCCTCCTCCGCCCAGGATCGTGGGTGGGGGTCCGGTCTACACTGTCCGGCGACTTCTGGATGTTCGCCGCCGGGGTCGTGGTTTCCAGTACCTGATGGATTGGGAGGGTTATGGTCCTGAGGAACGTTCCTGGGTGCCCAGGAGCTTCATTGTGGATCCTGCTCTGGTCCGTGAGTTTCATAGGTTACATCCCGATAAACCCTGTCGGCCGCCAGGTGGCGTCCGTAGAGGGGGGTACTGTTAGGCCTACTGCTGCTAGGTAGCTCTCTCTCTGCTCTCCCCCTCCCCTCTGTCTGTCCTTGATTGCAGGAGTGAAGTCTGGTGTGCGGGAGTCAGGGTTCCAGCTGCAGCTCATTCACCATATCACCTCAGCCTTTAAGACCCGGTCAAACTTACCACTCATTGTCAGATCATAGTCAAGACGACCATGTTAGTCTCGCTGCCGACTCAACCTGTTTGTTTTCGCTCTTTGTGTTTTTGGCCTGTTCTATTTACTTTTCTACTGTGCCACAGATTATTGGAACCTGACTCCTGCCTCCGCTTCACTCCTGCCACCACCATCCTGCTTTCCACTACCGGACCTCCCTTTTGGACTCACCACGGACACTAGGACATTACGGTACCACACCTGCCCTGACCTGGATCTGTTACCCTCCCTGTAACCTGGACTTGCTCTTCCCCTATTATTGGAAACCTGGACTAATTGAACATTGTAAATAAACCTGTTAAACCATCTCTGGCTTGGTGTAGTTGTCTGCATTTGGGTTCAAATCCAGTTAAATCATGACATAAACTAGTGAACAACAATGCTTAGGCCTCAACTTCCAGCTTATACATACTATATACATTTTATGGACACAGTCAATAATTATATTTTGTTTGTTTTTACTCCTGAACTTCCTCTAATCATTTTCATAATGTCCATCTGGTTTGCTTCTATATGCCATATCTTTCCAACTGTGCTCTTTCACAAAAGCTCACAATATATAACCTATATACATATTATGGACACAGCATGCCTTACACTAGTTATCTTGTTGTTATTAGTTGTTGTTATTAGTCCCATCCTTCAGCTCCATTCAACACCTCCCATCTATCTCTTAACACCATCCATATTGGATTTCTATTTGCCATATACTTTTCAACTGTACTGTGATGTTTTACAAAAGTTCTGAACCTTTCTATTCTCATTGTTTCTACAGATTGTAAATTGAAAATAAACATTTTTGCTAAAAGTATTATTATATTATTGATTGATTGACTATGACTTTTCAGATCACCCAGTAGTGCTATCTGCAGGGTCAGCTCCATGCAAATATTGCAATCCTTCAGCCATTCCTGGACCTGTGTCCAGAAACAAGCTACAAATGGACAGTACCAAAACAATTGATCTAATGATTCTGTCTCTTCGCAGCAAAATCTGCAGAGCTGGGAAGATTGTATCCCACATACAAATAACATTCTATTGGTAGCAAGAATTTTATATAATAATTTAAATAGAAAATTCTACGTTTTGAATCCGGTGTTTTGCGTATCAGTTCATAAACACTATGCCATGGGATCGGTACGTCAAAAATCTCTTCCCAACTATTTTGCAATCTATATGGGTGTCATGGTGTCAGTGTAATGCGGTAGACTAAGTCAGGCGCAGGACACAGAACTCAATGAAAACGTAACTTTACTGAACACGTAAAGAAACAAGAACCTCCACGCAGGGAGGAACAAACCCGCTCACTAACGACACCCAAAACAATAAACAAACACGCACAGAACACAATGGAAGCCTCAGGGTTAAATAGGGACGGAGTAATTACAAGATGGGAATCAGGTGTGAAACAATCTGACAACAACAGGTAGAACATAGAACATAGATCGGCAGCAGCTAGTACTCCGGTGATGACGAACGCCGAAGCCTGCCCGAGCAAGGAGGAAGGGCAGTCTTGGCAGAATCCGTGACAGTATCCCCCCCCGACGCGCGGCTCCAGCCGTGCGTCGACACCGGCCTCGGGGACGGCCAGGAGGACGTGGCGTGGGGAGAGTGGGATGATTGCGGTGGAAATCCCTCAACATGGAGGGATCGAGGATGTCTCTCCTAGGAACCCAGCACCGTTCCTCCGGACCGTACCCCTCCCACTCCACGAGATACTGCATGCCCCCCATCCGACGCCTCGAATCCAATATGGAACGAACCGAGTACGCCGGTGCCCCCTCGATGTCCAGTGGGGGTGGAGGAACCTCCTATATCTCCGACTCCTGGAGTGGACCAGCTACCACCGGCCTGAGGAGAGACACATGGAACGAGGGGTTAATACGATAATTAGTAGGAAGTTGTAACCTATAACATACCTCGTACAATCTCCTCAGGACTTTGAATGGCCCCACAAACCACCGACCCAGCTTCCGGCAGGGCAGGCGAAGGGGCAGGTTTTCGGTCGAGAGCCAGACCCGGTCCCCCGGTGCATACACCGGGGCCTCACTGCGGTGGCGATCGGCGCTCGCCTTTTGCCGCCTGATGGCCCGCTGCAGACGTAAATGAGCAGCATTCCAGGTCTCCTACGAGCGCCGAAACCACTCGTCCACCGCAGGTGCCTCGATCTGGCTCTGATGCCAAGGTGCCAGGACCGGCTGATAACCTAATACACATTGGAATGGAGAAAGGTTAGTGGAGGAGTGGCGGATGGAGTTCTTGGCTATCTCTGCCCAGTGGAGGCAAACCGACCACTCCCCCCGCTGGTCCTGGCAATACGACCTCAGAAACCTACCCACCTCCTGGTTGACTCTCTCCACCTGCCCGTTACTCTCGGGGTGAAATCCTGAGGTCAGACTGACCGTGACTCCCAGACGTTCCATGAACGCCCTCAAAACCCTTGAGGTGAACTGGGAACCCCGATCAGACACTATATCCTCAGGTACCCCGTAGTGCCGGAAGACTTGTGTAAATAGGGCCTCAGCCATCTGTAGGGCCGTAGGGAGGCCGGGCAGAGGAATGAGGCGGCAGGACTTAGAAAACTGATCCACAACGACCAGGATCGTGGTGTTCCCTTGTGAGGGGGGAAGATCCGTCACGAAGTCCACCGATAGGTGGGACCATGGTCGTGTGGAACGGGTAGGGGTTGCAATTTCCCTCTGGGCAGGTGTCTAGGAGCCTTACACTGGGCGCACATCGAGCAGGAGGAAACATAAACCCTCACGTCCTTAGCTAAGGTGGGACACCAGTACTTCCCACTAAGACAGTGCACTGTCCGACCTATGCCAGGATGCCCAGAGGAGGGTGACGTCTGAGCCCAATAGATCAAACGATCGCGGACATCCAGCGGTACGTACACACCGCAGATGCACCGCAGATGCACCGCCCCCCCCTTCAGCAATGAGGTAATGGGAGCTGCTACCTGACCAAAGCCCCGGATAGATCTCCGGTAGTAATTGGCAAAAAACAAAATTGGCTGCACCTCCTTTACCGTGGTTGGAGTCGCCCTATTAAGCACGGCCGAAATGCGGTCACACTCCATCCTCACCCCTGAGGCGGACATGTGGTACCCCAAGAAAGAGATGGACTCCTGGAAGAACAGGCATTTCTCTGCCTTAGAATACAGGTCATGCTCCAACAGTCGTCCAAGCACTTTACGCACCAGGGACACATGCTCGGCCCGTGTAGCAGAGTATATAAGGATGTCATCAATATACACCACTACCCCTTGTCCGTGCAGGTCCCTGAAAATCTCATCCACAAATGATTGGAAAACTGATGGAGCATTCATTAACCCGTATGGCATGACCAGATACTCATAATGTCCAGAGGTGGTACTAAATGCCGTCTTCCACTCATCTCCCTCACAGATACGCACTAGGTTGTACGCGCTCCTGAGATCCAATTTTGTGAAGAAGCGTGCCCCGTGCAATGATTCCGTTATACTAGCTATCAGGGGTAATGGATAGCTGTACTTGATGGTAATCTGATTTAGGCCACGGTAATCAATGCACGGGCGTAACCCAACATCTTTCTTCTTCACAAAAAAGAAACTCGAGGAGACAGGTGAAGTGGATGGCCGCATGTATCCCTGCCTCAGAGATTCGGTGACATATGTCTCCATAGCCGCCTTCTCCTCCTGAGACTAAGGATACACGTGACTCCGGGGAAGTGCAGCTCCTACCTGGAGATTTATCGCACAATCTCCCTGACGATGGGGTGGTAATTTAGTCGCCCTCTTTTTACTGAAGGCGATAGCCAAATCGGCATACTCGGAAGGAATGTGCATAGTGGAAACGTGGTTTGGACTTTCCACCGTAGTTGCCCCCAAGGAAACTCCTAAACACCTCCCTGAACACTGACCGGACCATCCCTTGAGATCACTCTGTTGCCATGAAATCGTGGGGTCATGAATGGTTAACCAGGGAAGTCCCAACATCACAGGATACGCAGGAGAATCAATCAGATAGAGGCTAATCCTCTCCTCATGACCCCCCTGCGTCATCATCAGCAGTGGAGCGGTGGTCTCCCTGATTATGCCTGACCCTAATGGGCGACTATCTAATGCGTGCACAGGGAAAGGTTTATCAACAGACACAGTAGGAATCCCTAAACTACGGGCATACTGGCGATCAATAAAATTCCCAGCCGCGCCTGAATCTACTAGCGCCTTATGCTGGGAATGGGGAGAAAATTCTGGAAACATAATATCAATACACATATTAGCAACAGGAAGCTCTGGGTTAGTCGGGTGCCTACTCACCTGAGACGGTCGACCAGTGCTCTGCCTGCTGCCTCGACCTCCTGAGAACCCTCCCCAGCACCGACCAGCAGTGTGTCCTCTGCGGCCACAGTTGGTGCAGGGGACGGTCCCTCTCCCAGTCTCCCTAACCGCAGCACCTCCGAGCTCCATGGGGGTAGGCTCGGAGGTGCTGGGGGATGGAATGGACGGCCCCCCATCAGAACGTCCGCGGGCTGCCAACAGGTTATCCAACCTGATGGACATGTCCACCAGTTGGTCCAGGTTGAGATTGGTGTCATTGCAGGCCAGTTCCCGACAGACGTCCTCCATTAAGCTGCAACGATAGTGGTCGATCAGGGCCCGCTCATTCCATCCCACGCTGGCTGCTAAAGTTCTAAACTCCAGCGCAAAATCCTGCTTGCACCTCATCTCCTGTCGTAGGTGGAACAGACGTTCTTCCGCCGCTCTCCCTTCAGGTGGATGATCGAATACCGCCCAGAAGCGGCGGGTGAAATCCTCGTAGCGGACAGTTCTTGAGTCTATTCCTCCCCACTCGTATCCCGAGGGCGCGGGGTGAATAGTGGTCAGGTAGAGCTCTACCTGGAGGAGAAATCCCTGGCACCCGGCAGGTGTACCGTCATATGCCCTCGGGAGCGAGAGCCGAATTCCACTGGACCCAGGTGGCGTAGTGGTAGCCAGTGTTGTAGGTGGTTGTGTGGTTGGAAATGGTGAAGGGATACCACCTCTCTCCAATCGTTCCATCATCTGGAACACTCGTTCCATTGTGGCACAGAGAGTCTGAATCATCGTCTCTTGACGTTGGACTCATTCCTCCATCGTCTCGGTAAATCCGGCTGTTCCTGCTGACTCCATATTGGTGCGTGTTTCTGTCACGGTGTCAGTGTAATGCGGTAGACGAAGTCAGGCGCAGGACACAGAACTCAATTAAAACGTAACTTTACTGAACACGTAAAGAAACAAGAAAACCTCCACACAGGGAGGAACAAACCCGCTCACTAACGACACCCGAAACAATAAACAAACACGCACAGAACACAATGGGAGCCACAGGGTTAAATAGGGACGGAGTAATTACAAGATGGGAAACAGGTGTGAAACAATCTGACAACAACAGGTAGAACATAGAAACATAGAACATAGATCGGCAGCAGCTAGTACTCCAGTGATGACGAACACCGAAGCCTGCCCGAGCAAGGAGGAAGGGCAGCCTCGGCAGAATCCGTGACAATGGGACGGCTGTTAATCTTTTGGTCCTTAAATGAAACTGGTCAACTTTTTTATTTATCACAATTTTCTTTAACCAATTTTGTTCTTTAATTCAAGGCCGACAGACAAGTTCCTTACTTTTTCCTTCTTCCTCTTTCCTCTTCCATTTTTGCGGTAATGGTGCAATTATTTGGTTGTAATTTTGGGTAGAGCAGAAATGTCCATATGTTTTTGTTAGTTACATGTGAGACATAACTCCACCAGTCCTACAGATAATAAAAAAAATTCTCAAAGAAAAAGGTTTATTTGATCAATTAGTATATTGGAGTTTAACCACAATATTTTTTGCAATATTTGTTCTGTCATTTCTGGAGGATTAAATTGAAATTACAACCAACTTTCTATGGCTTCTTTTAGAAATAGTGATATTTGGAAGATGATTTCCTTATCAAATAACTGAAAGTGAGAGGTTATAATCTGAATTAAGGGAAAAAGTCCCTTCTTGAACATTGGGTGAGACAATCTTACTAATTTGCTAGAGAACCAGTTTGGATTTAAGTATAACTTTTGTATGACTGAAGCTTTTAGTGATAGGTCTAATGCTTTAATATTTAATCATTTCTGTCCTCCGAATTCATATTCATTATATAAATAGGCCCGTTTAGTTTTGTCTGGCTTGCCGTTCCAAATAAAATGGAATATTTTTTTCTCATATAATTTAAAGAACTGTTCGCTAGGCGTAGACAAGACCATAAGCAAATAGGTAATTTAGGATAATACTAAAGAGTTAATCAGGGTGATTTTTCTACAAATTGACAGGTATTTACCTTTCCATGGTAGAAAGATCTAATCTATTTTTGCTAACTTTCTATTAAAATTTATTGGAGTGAGATCATTTATTTCATTTGGGATATGTATTCCTAGTATAACCACATCACCATCAGTCCATTTTATTGGTAAACTAAATGGTAATGTAAATTTTTTATTTTTTAGTGATCCAATACGAAATATAGTAAATGTATCATAATTTGGTTGTAATCCAGAGAGGTTAGAAAATGTATCTAGATCCTCTATGAGGCTGTGGAGTGATTCAAGTTGTGGGTTTAAAAGAAAACATGAATCATCAGCGTACAATGACACCTTTGTTTTTAAGCCCTGGATTTCTAATCCCTTGATATTATTGTTGGATCTGATTTTAATAGCTAACATCTCGATTGCCACAATAAATAGATATGCTGATAGTGGACAACCTTGTTTCACTCCCCTTGACAGTTTAACATTTTCTGAGAAATAGCCATTATTTACTATTTTACACCTAGGGTTACTATACATGATTTTAACCCAGTTTATAAGAGATTGTCCAAAATTGAAACGCTCCAGGCATTTATATATAAACCCCAGTTGTACTTTATCAAATGCCTTTTTGAAGTCTGCTATGAATAGCAGGCCTGGTTTCCCATATTTATCATAGTGTTCTATTGTTTCCAGTACTTGCCTTATATTATCTCCAAGGTATCGCCCATGTAAAAAACCTGTCTGATTTGAATGAATGATGTCTGACAATACATTTTTAATTCTATGCGCTATACATTTTGCTAGAATTTTTGCATCACAACACTGAAGTGTAATGGGCCTCCAATTTTTTTAATGGATTGGATCTTTATATTTTCCACTTGTATCCTGTTTCAGTAATAATGAAATCAGACCTTCTTCTTGAGTGGCTGATAATCTACCATTTACATAGGAGTGGTTAAAACATGCTGATAACGGTCCTCTTAGTATATCAAAAAAGGTATGCCATCCAACCCTGGAGTTTTCCCGGACTTAAAGTCTTTAATTGCATCCAGAAGTTCCTCCTCTGTAATTTCACCTTCACATGAGTCTTTCTGTATGGCTGTTCATTTTAAATTATCAATAGAATAAAATGTCTACAATTTGCTTCAGTTAGAGGAGATGGAGGCGACTGAAACGAAAACATATGCTTAAAGTACTTTGTTTCCTCCTTCAAAATATCATTTGGTGAATTATGGGTGACTCCGTCATTTGTAACCAGTTTCAGTAAATTATTTTTGGTAGCATTCTTATGTTGAAGATTAAAAGATAATTTGGTGCATTTTTCCCAATATTCCACCCAGTTTCCTTTTTTTTTACTAATATATTACACTTGATCTTTCTTGAATAAGTTTCTCAATTTCTTTTTGTTTTTCCTCCAATTTATTCTGAGCCTCTATGTTACAGTTTTTATTGCTGTCTATCTGTTCTGTTAGACCTTCTATTTCCTTTGTTAGTGTGGACTCTTTTGACCTAAATTGCTTTTGTCTTCGAGATGAGTACTGAATTGCATGGCCTCTAAAGGCACATTTAAAGGTGTCCCATATAATAAGAGGATTTGCTGTACCTATGTTATGTCGGAAAAAGTCAGTTAGAAATTCCTCTGTCCTAGTTAAAAACAAGTTATCATCCAATAGGCTTTGATAAAATGTCTAATATCCTCGCCCACGTGGAAATCCAGTAAGGGTAATGTATATGCCAATTACATGATGGTCCGAGTGCATTCTGTCCCCTTTCAACACTTTTTAAACTTTTGGTGCCAACGAGAATGACATAAGAAAGAAGTCAAGACGACTAGCTTGATTGAGTCTCCGCCATGTATATCTCACTAGATCAGGATATTTAAGCCTCCATATATCTACTAGTTCTAATGTATCCATGACATTCACGATTTCCTTAAGAGCATGAGGGTGATTGTTTGTAGTGTGATTTCCTTTACGGTCCATTGAGCTATTTAAAACGATATTATCATCTCCCACCATAATAATAGAGTCTTGAATTGCTTGCAAGGTTGATAATTTATTATATATATTTCAAAGAAGTGTGGATCATCATTATTTGTCCTTAAAGGTTAATGAGCCATATCTGTTTATGGTCCAATAACATAGTTAAAATAATCCATCTACCTTGTGTATCTGTTAATTAATATCATCACCCCTTTTGAGTTTCTTAGCCCATGGGAGAAGTATATTTTGCCCACCCCCATTCCCTTTTCCACGCAACTTCATCTAGAATTGTTGAATGGGTTTCCTGTAAACAATAGATATTATATTCCTTCTCTTTGAGCCATGTAAATATTGTTCTTCTTTTGTTATTATCTACTAAGCCATTACAATTATGACTGGCTATACTTATTTCACCACATACCATAATGAGATATAAGTTTCAAATCTATTTGTCATGATATATGTTTGTAAATTTACCAATAAAAAATACCATAGTGATTGAGTGTCCATATACAGTGAGGGAAAAAAGTATTTGATCCCCTGCTGATTCTGCTGATTCTGTACGTTTGCCCACTGACAAAGACATGATCAGTCTATAATTTTTATGGTAGGTTTATTTGAACAGTGAGAGAGAGAATAACAACAACAAAAAAATCCAGAAAAACGCATGTCAAAAATGTTATAAATTGATTTGCATTTTAATGAGGGAAATAAGTATTTGACCCCTCTGCAAAACATGACTTAGTACTTGGTGGCAAAACCCTTGTTGGCAATCACAGAGGTCGGACGTTTCTTGTAGTTGGCCACCAGGTTTGCACACATCTTAGGAGGGATTTTGTCCCACTCCTCTTTGCAGATCTTCTCCAAGTCATTAAGGTTTCGAGGCTGACGTTTGGCAACTCGAACCTTCAGCTCCCTCCAACTGTTGTCACCTTCTCACCAAGCTGCTTGGCGATGGTCTTGTAGCCCATTCCAGCCTTGTGTAGGTCTACAATCTTGTTCCTGACATCCTTAGAGAGCTCTTTGGTCTTCGCCATGGTGGAGAGTTTGGAATCTGATTGATTGATTGCTTCTGTGGACAGGTGTCTTTTATACAGGTAACAAACTGAGAATAGGAGCACTCCCTTTAAGAGTGTGCTCCTAATCTCTGCTCGTTTCCTGTATAAAAGACACCTGGGAGCCAGAAATCTTTGTGACTGAGAGGGGTTCAAATACTTATTTCCCTCATTAAAATGCAAATCAATTGATATCATTTTTTACATGCGTTTTTCTGGATTTTGTTGTTGTTATTCTGTCTCTCACTGTGCAAATAAACCTACCATTAAAATTATAGACTGATCATTTCTTTGTCAGTGGACAAATGTACAAAGTCAGCAGGGGATCAAATACTTTTTTCCCTCACTGTAGCTATACCATGATATTTGCATTGTTACTAAGTAATCCTCCATTTGTTCTCCACTAATTGCCCCGCTAAAGTCCCTCCCCATCCCAAGTTGGGACGTCATCCCAGTGATCGGGTGACCACCCCTGTCCCCCGGATCCCTATGCCCCCGAGAGGCAAGGACCCATCCATCTAAAACAGCACACACTGCCACCCACAAAACAGAAGCAGGCAAACCGCCAAAAGCATTTCCAATGCTCTCACCTCTCTCTCTATATAGCTATTAAAAAAATATATATCTATTCAAATATCTTGCATATCTTATTATCCATTATTATCAATTATTATGCGTAATAATGTCGGCAGTTCATGCGTATTATTTGAACCTATAACCCGAATTGCCATTGTATTACATTACATTTTTAACAAGCAATTATTATTTTGGCAAACAATTATTGTGATTCATCCTATATTCTCCCTAACATCCTTACCCCTTTGCAACAGATGAGGGATACACACACACACACACACGCACACACGCATACACACTCAACCCCTTTCCTCCACAATCAACCATAAGATTAGATGCTCAATGGTTGTTACATCCCAGAGCCCAAATCAAGAAAGGACCTGATTTACGAATGCATATACAGTTACAGCCGTTTGAGAAAGCATGCAAGATTGAGCAAGAATGGACAACAATGTGAGATTTGATTAATCTATTTAATCTATGTCATGTCCTAGGTGATGGAGATCAGATCCACCCTCTTCACATGAGACACAAACGCTCTGGTCCCCCGTTGTAACCATTTTCCCCAAGCATCTATGTGCAGTCAGACCTTTGAATTGTAAAGTGTTACTCCTAACAAATAACTCATTATGGTTGCTGTCCACTACATTGCACTAGAATGCAGCAACCATTTGGCTTCTTGTACAGTATGTGTCCTAATTACTAAATCAACTGTTCTAGTAGTTGACGTTTGCATGAGAAGACTGCCCCTCACTGGACACTGGGTTGAAGTGTTTGGAATAATTTGATAAAGTTGGTTGTATGTGATCTGTAATTAATAAAATATAATGAATATAAAAAACAAGGTATCTAACAAATGTGGATTGAAAGGCCAAGCAAATCATTGACAAGACACAGATGTATCTGAACATGTTTATTGTATTATACTGTTATAATACATCATATGATGAATTAAAAATAGCAATTGAACACATGCACTTCCATGTTATATCAATTCATAAAGGAATACATATTTTTTTACCCCCATTTGTGAGTTAAGAGCCTCCCCTGGTTCCCCTAGTGAAATCAGGCCTAAAATGACCTGTGGCGCCCCCCTGTGGATGGATCCGGCTGTGGGGTCTTGGACCCCCTCTTGGGGTCACCCCCAAGCCGGCCATGGGCACCCAAAACCCCCATTTGTGAGTTAAGAGCCTCCCCTGGTTCCCCTAGTGAAATCAGGCTTAAAATGACCTGTGGCGCCCCCCTGTGGATGGATCCGGCTGTGGGGTCTTGGACCCCCTCTTGGGGTCACCCCCAAGCCGGCCATGGGCATCCAAAACCCCCATTTGTGAGTTAAGATCATCCCCTGGTTCCCCTAGTGAAATCAGGCCTAAAATGACCTCTGTGGCGCCCCCCTGTGGATGGATCCGGCTGTGGGGTCTTGAACCCCCTCTTGGGGTCACCCCCAAGCCAGCCATGGGCACCCAAAACTCCCATTTGTGAGTGAACAGCCTCCCCTGGTTCCCCTAGTGAAATCAGGCTTAAAATGACCTGTGGCGCCCCCCTGTGGATGGATCCGGCTGTGGGGTCTTGGACCCCCTCTTGGGGTCACCCCCAAGCCAGCCATGGGCACCCAAAACCCCCATTTGTGAGTTAAGAGCCTCCCCTGGTTCCCCTAGTGAAATCAGGCTTAAAATGACCTGTGGCGCCCCCCTGTGGATGGATCCGGCTGTGGGGTCTTGGACCCCCTCTTGGGGTCACCCCCAAGCCGGCCATGGGCACCCAAAACCCCCATTTGTGAGTTAAGATCATCCCCTGGTTCCCCTAGTGAAATCAGGCTAAATATGACCTCTGTGGCGCCCCCCTGTGGATGGATCTGGCTGTGGGGTCTTGGACCCCCTCTTGGGGTCTCCCCCAAGCCAGCCATGGGCACCCAAAACCCCCATGTGTTAGTTAAGAGCCTCCCCTGGTTCTCATAGTGAAAATGATATCTGGCGCCCCCCTGTGGATGGATCCGGGTGTAGGGTCTTGGACCCCCTCTTGGGGTCACCCCCAAGCCAGCCATGGGCACCCAAAACCCCCATGTGTGAGTTAAGAGCCTCCCCTGGTTCTCATAGTGAAAATGATATCTGGCGCCCCCCTGTGGATGGATCCGGGTGTGGGGTCTTGGACCCCCTCTTGGGGTCACCCCCAAGCCAGCCATGGGCACCCAAAATGCCCCTGTGTGAGTTAGGAGCCCTCCCCTGGTTCTCCTAGTTAAAATGACATGTGGCGCCCCCTTGTGGTTGAATCAGGGTGTGGGGTCTTGGACCCCCTCTTGGGGTCACCCCCAAGCCAGCCACGGGCACCCAAAACCCCCATGTGTGAGTTAAGAGCCTCCCCTGGTTCTCATAGTGAAAATGATATCTGGCGCCCCCTTGTGGATGAATCAGGGTGTGGGGTGTGGGACCCCCTCTTGGGGTCACCCCCAAGCCAGCCACGGGCATCCAAAACCCCCATGTGTGAGTTAAGAGCCTCCCCTGGTTCTCATAGTGAAAATGATATCTGGCGCCCCCTTGTGGATGAATCAGGGTGTGGGGTTTGGGACCCCCTCTTGGGGTCACCCCCAAGCCAGCCACGGGCACCCAAAACCCCCATGTGTGAGTTAAGAGCCTCCCCTGGTTCTCATAGTGAAAATGATATCTGGCGCCCCCTTGTGGATGAATCAGGGTGTGGGGTGTGGGACCCCCTCTTGGGGTCACCCCCAAGCCGGCCCTGGGCACCCAAAATGCCCCTGTGTGAGTTAGGAGCCCTCCCCTGGTTCTCCTAGTGAAAATGATATCTGGCGCCCCCTTGTGGATGAATCAGGGTGTGGGGTGTGGGACCCCTTCTTGGGGTCACCCCCAAGCCGGCCATGGTCACCCAAAATGCCCATGTGTGAGTTAGGAGCCATCCCCTAATTGTCCTATTGAAAACTGTATTAAAATGACATGTGGCGCCCCCTTGTGGATGAATCAGGGTGTGGGGTGTGGGACCCCCTCTTGGGGTCACCCCCAAGCCGGCCATGGTCACCCAAAATGCCCATGTGTGAGTTAGGAGCCATCCCCTAATTTTCCTATTGAAAACTGTATTAAAATGACATGTGGCGCCCCCTTGTGGATGAATCAGGGTGTGGGGTGTGGGACCCCCTCTTGGGGTCACCCCCAAGCCGGCCATGGTCACCCAAAATGCCCATGTGTGAGTTAGGAGCCATCCCCTAATTGTCCTATTGAAAACTGTATTAAAATGACATGTGGCGCCCCCTTGTGGATGAATCAGGGTGTGGGGTGTGGGACCCCCTCTTGGGGTCACCCCCAAGCCGGCAATGGGCACCCAAAATGCCCCTGTGTGAGTTAGGAGCCATCCCCTAATTGTCCTATTGAAAACTGTATTAAAATGACATGTGGCGCCCCCTTGTGGATGAATCAGGGTGTGGGGTCTTGGACCCCCTCTTGGGGTCACCCCCAAGCCAGCCACGGGCACCCAAAACCCCCATGTGTGAGTTAAGAGCCTCCCCTGGTTCTCATAGTGAAAATGATATCTGGCGCCCCCTTGTGGATGAATCAGGGTGTGGGGTGTGGGACCCCCTCTTGGGGTCACCCCCAAGCCAGCCACGGGCACCCAAAACCCCCATGTGTGAGTTAAGAGCCTCCCCTGGTTCTCATAGTGAAAATGATATCTGGCGCCCCCTTGTGGATGAATCAGGGTGTGGGGTGTGGGACCCCCTCTTGGGGTCACGCCCAAGCCAGCCACGGGCACCCAAAACCCCCATGTGTGAGTTAAGAGCCTCCCCTGGTTCTCATAGTGAAAATGATATCTGGCGCCCCCTTGTGGATGAATCAGGGTGTGGGGTGTGGGACCCCCTCTTGGGGTCACCCCCAAGCCGGCCCTGGGCACCCAAAATGCCCCTGTGTGAGTTAGGAGCCCTCCCCTGGTTCTCCTAGTGAAAATGATATCTGGCGCCCCCTTGTGGATGAATCAGGGTGTGGGGTGTGGGACCCCCTCTTGGGGTCACCCCCAAGCCGGCCATGGTCACCCAAAATGCCCATGTGTGAGTTAGGAGCCATCCCCTAATTGTCCTATTGAAAACTGTATTAAAATGACATGTGGCGCCCCCTTGTGGATGAATCAGGGTGTGGGGTGTGGGACCCCCTCTTGGGGTCACCCCCAAGCCGGCCATGGTCACCCAAAATGCCCATGTGTGAGTTAGGAGCCATCCCCTAATTGTCCTATTGAAAACTGTATTAAAATGACATGTGGCGCCCCCTTGTGGATGAATCAGGGTGTGGGGTCTTGGACCCCCTCTTGGGGTCACCCCCAAGCCAGCCACGGGCACCCAAAACCCCCATGTGTGAGTTAAGAGCCTCCCCTGGTTCTCATGGTGAAAATGATATCTGGCGCCCCCTTGTGGATGAATCAGGGTGTGGGGTGTGGGACCCCCTCTTGGGGTCACCCCCAAGCCAGCCACGGGCACCCAAAACCCCCATGTGTGAGTTAAGAGCCTCCCCTGGTTCTCATAGTGAAAATGATATCTGGCGCCCCCTTGTGGATGAATCAGGGTGTGGGGTGTGGGACCCCCTCTTGGGGTCACCCCCAAGCCAGCCACGGGCACCCAAAACCCCCATGTGTGAGTTAAGAGCCTCCCCTGGTTCTCATAGTGAAAATGATATCTGGCGCCCCCTTGTGGATGAATCAGGGTGTGGGGTGTGGGACCCCCTCTTGGGGTCACCCCCAAGCCGGCCCTGGGCACCCAAAATGCCCCTGTGTGAGTTAGGAGCCCTCCCCTGGTTCTCCTAGTGAAAATGATATCTGGCGCCCCCTTGTGGATGAATCAGGGTGTGGGGTGTGGGACCCCCTCTTGGGGTCACCCCCAAGCCGGCCATGGTCACCCAAAATGCCCATGTGTGAGTTAGGAGCCATCCCCTAATTGTCCTATTGAAAACTGTATTAAAATGACATGTGGCGCCCCCTTGTGGATGAATCAGGGTGTGGGGTGTGGGACCCCCTCTTGGGGTCACCCCCAAGCCGGCCATGGTCACCCAAAATGCCCATGTGTGAGTTAGGAGCCATCCCCTAATTGTCCTATTGAAAACTGTATTAAAATGACATGTGGCGCCCCCTTGTGGATGAATCAGGGTGTGGGGTGTGGGACCCCCTCTTGGGGTCACCCCCAAGCCGGCCATGGTCACCCAAAATGCCCATGTGTGAGTTAGGAGCCATCCCCTAATTGTCCTATTGAAAACTGTATTAAAATGACATGTGGCGCCCCCTTGTGGATGAATCAGGGTGTGGGGTGTGGGACCCCCTCTTGGGGTCACCCCCAAGCCGGCAATGGGCACCCAAAATGCCCCTGTGTGAGTTAGGAGCCATCCCCTAATTCTCCTATTGAAAACTGTATTAAAATGACATGTGGCGCCCCCTTGTGGATGAATCAGGGTGTGGGGTCTTGGACCCCCTCTTGGGGTCACCCCCAAGCCAGCCACGGGCACCCAAAACCCCCATGTGTGAGTTAAGAGCCTCCCCTGGTTCTCATAGTGAAAATGATATCTGGCGCCCCCTTGTGGATGAATCAGGGTGTGGGGTGTGGGACCCCCTCTTGGGGTCACCCCCAAGCCAGCCACGGGCACCCAAAACCCCCATGTGTGAGTTAAGAGCCTCCCCTGGTTCTCATAGTGAAAATGATATCTGGCGCCCCCTTGTGGATGAATCAGGGTGTGGGGTGTGGGACCCCCTCTTGGGGTCACCCCCAAGCCGGCCCTGGGCACCCAAAATGCCCCTGTGTGAGTTAGGAGCCCTCCCCTGGTTCTCCTAGTGAAAATGATATCTGGCGCCCCCTTGTGGATGAATCAGGGTGTGGGGTGTGGGACCCCCTCTTGGGGTCACCCCCAAGCCGGCCATGGTCACCCAAAATGCCCATGTGTGAGTTAGGAGCCATCCCCTAATTGTCCTATTGAAAACTGTATTAAAATGACATGTGGCGCCCCCTTGTGGATGAATCAGGGTGTGGGGTGTGGGACCCCCTCTTGGGGTCACCCCCAAGCCGGCCATGGTCACCCAAAATGCCCATGTGTGAGTTAGGAGCCATCCCCTAATTGTCCTATTGAAAACTGTATTAAAATGACATGTGGCGCCCCCTTGTGGATGAATCAGGGTGTGGGGTCTTGGACCCCCTCTTGGGGTCACCCCCAAGCCAGCCACGGGCACCCAAAACCCCCATGTGTGAGTTAAGAGCCTCCCCTGGTTCTCATAGTGAAAATGATATCTGGCGCCCCCTTGTGGATGAATCAGGGTGTGGGGTGTGGGACCCCCTCTTGGGGTCACCCCCAAGCCAGCCACGGGCACCCAAAACCCCCATGTGTGAGTTAAGAGCCTCCCCTGGTTCTCATAGTGAAAATGATATCTGGCGCCCCCTTGTGGATGAATCAGGGTGTGGGGTGTGGGACCCCCTCTTGGGGTCACCCCCAAGCCAGCCACGGGCACCCAAAACCCCCATGTGTGAGTTAAGAGCCTCCCCTGGTTCTCATAGTGAAAATGATATCTGGCGCCCCCTTGTGGATGAATCAGGGTGTGGGGTGTGGGACCCCCTCTTGGGGTCACCCCCAAGCCGGCCCTGGGCACCCAAAATGCCCCTGTGTGAGTTAGGAGCCCTCCCCTGGTTCTCCTAGTGAAAATGATATCTGGCGCCCCCTTGTGGATGAATCAGGGTGTGGGGTGTGGGACCCCCTCTTGGGGTCACCCCCAAGCCGGCCATGGTCACCCAAAATGCCCATGTGTGAGTTAGGAGCCATCCCCTAATTGTCCTATTGAAAACTGTATTAAAATGACATGTGGCGCCCCCTTGTGGATGAATCAGGGTGTGGGGTGTGGGACCCCCTCTTGGGGTCACCCCCAAGCCGGCCATGGTCACCCAAAATGCCCATGTGTGAGTTAGGAGCCATCCCCTAATTGTCCTATTGAAAACTGTATTAAAATGACATGTGGCGCCCCCTTGTGGATGAATCAGGGTGTGGGGTGTGGGACCCCCTCTTGGGGTCACCCCCAAGCCGGCCATGGTCACCCAAAATGCCCATGTGTGAGTTAGGAGCCATCCCCTAATTGTCCTATTGAAAACTGTATTAAAATGACATGTGGCGCCCCCTTGTGGATGAATCAGGGTGTGGGGTGTGGGACCCCCTCTTGGGGTCACCCCCAAGCCGGCAATGGGCACCCAAAATGCCCCTGTGTGAGTTAGGAGCCATCCCCTAATTATCCTATTGAAAACTGTATTAAAATGACATGTGGCGCCCCCTTGTGGATGAATCAGGGTGTGGGGTGTGGGACCCCCTCTTGGGGTCACCCCCAAGCCGGCCATGGTCACCCAAAATGCCCATGTGTGAGTTAGGAGCCATCCCCTAATTGTCCTATTGAAAACTGTATTAAAATGACATGTGGCGCCCCCTTGTGGATGAATCAGGGTGTGGGGTGTGGGACCCCCTCTTGGGGTCACCCCCAAGCCGGCCATGGTCACCCAAAATGCCCATGTGTGAGTTAGGAGCCATCCCCTAATTGTCCTATTGAAAACTGTATTAAGATGACATGTGGCGCCCCCTTGTGGATGAATCAGGGTGTGGGGTGTGGGACCCCCTCTTGGGGTCACCCCCAAGCCGGCAATGGGCACCCAAAATGCCCCTGTGTGAGTTAGGAGCCATCCCCTAATTGTCCTATTGAAAACTGTATTAAAATGACATGTGGCGCCCCCTTGTGGACGAATCCGGGTGGGGGGGGGTGGGCTCCCCCCTTGGGGGTCTCCTTCATGCCAGCCATGGGCACCCACCCGCCCATGTATGACTGAAGGAGCCCTACTCTGGTTCTCCTAGTGAAATCAGTCCTAAAATGCGAAATGGCGCCACCCCATGGCCAAAAATCAGAGGGGGGTAGTACTCTCCCACCCCCCAACAGCCCCCCCCCAGCTCCAGAGCCCCTCGGGGTCTCCCCTCAAGCCAGACATGAGCACCCATCCTGGGCATGTGTGACAGAAGGAGCCCTCTCTGGTTCTCATAATGATGTTGGGAAATGGCGCCACCCCATGGCCGAAAATCAGAGGGGGGGCAGTCCTCTCCCACTCCCCAACATCCGCCCCCCAGCCCCAGAGCCCCTCGGGGTCTCCCCTCAAGCCAGACATGAGCACCCATCCTGGGCATGTGTGACTGAAGGAGCCCTCTCTGGTTCTCCTAATGAAAGTGGGAAATGGCGCCACCCCATGGCCAAAAATCAGAGGGGGGGCAGTCCTCTCCCACCCCCCAACATCCCCCCCCCCAGCCCCCATGCCCCTCGGGGTCCCACCCCAAGCCGGACATGAGCACCCATCCTGGGCATGTGTGACTGAAGGAGCCGGTCCCTGGTTCTCCTAGTGTCCGCCGGCGGGTTTCCGTGTGGGGGTGTCTGACCCCCAACCCAATCCGAAAAAAGTGCATCAAAATCGGCCTTCCGTGAGCCAGGAGTCGGTCCCTGGTTCTCCTGGTGTCCGCCGGCGGTTAACCATATGGGGGTGTCTGACCAACAACCCAATCCGAAAAAAGTGCATCAAAATCGGCCTTCCGTGAGCCAGGAGTCGGTCCCTGGTTCTCCTGGTGTCCGCCGGCGGTTAACCATATGGGGGTGTCTGACCCCCACCCCAATCCGAAAAAAGTGCATCAAAATCGGCCTTCCGTGAGCCAGGAGTCGGTCCCTGGTTCTCCTGGTGTCCGCCGGCGGTTAACCATATGGGGGTGTCTGACCAACAACCCAATCCGAAAAAACTGCATCAAAATCGGCCTTCCGTGAGCCAGGAGTCGGTCCCTGGTTCTCCTGGTGTCCGCCGGCGGTTAACCATATGGGGGTGTCTGACCAACAACCCAATCCGAAAAAAGTGCATCAAAATCGGCCTTCCGTGAGCCAGGAGTCGGTCCCTGGTTCTCCTGGTGTCCGCCGGCGGTTAACCATATGGGGGTGTCTGACCAACAACCCAATCCGAAAAAAGTGCATCAAAATCGGCCTTCCGTGAGCCAGGAGTCGGTCCCTGGTTCTCCTGGTGTCCGCCAGCGGTTAACCATATGGGGGTGTCTGACCAACAACCCAATCCGAAAAAAGTGCATCAAAATGGGCCTTCCGTGAGCCAGGAGTCGGTCCCTGGTTCTCCTGGTGTCCGCCGGCGGGTTACCATATGGGGGTGTCTGACCCCCACCCCAATCCGAAAAAAGTGCATCAAAATCGGCCTTCCGTGAGCCAGGAGTCGGTCCCTGGTTCTCCTGGTGTCCGCCGGCGGGTTACCATATGGGGGTGTCTGACCAACAACCCAATCCGAAAAAAGTGCATCAAAATCGGCCTTCCGTGAGCCAGGAGTCGGTCCCTGGTTCTCCTGGTGTCCGCCGGCGGTTAACCATATGGGGGTGTCTGACCCCCACCCCAATCCGAAAAAAGTGCATCAAAATCGGCCTTCCGTGAGCCAGGAGTCGGTCCCTGGTTCTCCTGGTGTCCGCCGGCGGTTAACCATATGGGGGTGTCTGACCAACAACCCAATCCGAAAAAAGTGCATCAAAATCGGCCTTCCGTGAGCCAGGAGTCGGTCCCTGGTTCTCCTGGTGTCCGCCGGCGGTTAACCATATGGGGGTGTCTGACCAACAACCCAATCCGAAAAAAGTGCATCAAAATCGGCCTTCCGTGAGCCAGGAGTCGGTCCCTGGTTCTCCTGGTGTCCGCCGGCGGGTTACCATATGGGGGTGTCTGACCCCCACCCCAATCCGAAAAAAGTGCATCAAAATCGGCCTTCCGTGAGCCAGGAGTCGGTCCCTGGTTCTCCTGGTGTCCGCCGGCGGTTAACCATATGGGGGTGTCTGACCAACAACCCAATCCGAAAAAACTCCATCAAAATCGGCCTTCCGTGAGCCAGGAGTCGGTCCCTGGTTCTCCTGGTGTCCGCCGGCGGATAACCATATGGGGGTGTCTGACCAACAACCCAATCCGAAAAAAGTGCATCAAAATCGGCCTTCCGTGAGCCAGGAGTCGGTCCCTGGTTCTCCTGGTGTCCGCCGGCGGTTAACCATATGGGGGTGTCTGACCAACAACCCAATCCGAAAAAAGTGCATCAAAATCGGCCTTCCGTGAGCCAGGAGTCGGTCCCTGGTTCTCCTGGTGTCCGCCGGCGGGTTACCATATGGGGGTGTCTGACCCCCACCCCAATCCGAAAAAAGTGCATCAAAATCGGCCTTCCGTGAGCCAGGAGTCGATCCCTGGTTCTCCTGGTGTCCGCCGGCGGGTTACCATATGGGGGTGTCTGACCAACAACCCAATTTGAAAAAAGTGCATCAAAATCGGCCTTCCGTGAGCCAGGAGTCGGTCCCTGGTTCTCCTGGTGTCCGCCGGCGGTTAACCATATGGGGGTGTCTGACCAACAACCCAATCCGAAAAAAGTGCATCAAAATCGGCCTTCCGTGAGCCAGGAGTCGGTCCCTGGTTCTCCTGGTGTCCGCCGACAGGTTACCATTTGGGGGTGTCTGACCCCCACCCCAATCCGAAAAAAGTGCATCAAAATCGGCCTTCCGTGAGCCAGGAGTCGGTCCCTGGTTCTCCTGGTGTCCGCCGGCGGGTTACCATATGGGGGTGTCTGACCAACAACCCAATCCGAAAAAAGTGCATCAAAATCGGCCTTCCGTGAGCCAGGAGTCGGTCCCTGGTTCTCCTGGTGTCAGCCGGCGGTTAACCATATGGGGGTGTCTGACCAACAACCCAATCCGAAAAAAGTGCATCAAAATCGGCCTTCCGTGAGCCAGGAGTCGGTCCCTGGTTCTCCTGGTGTCCGCCGGCGGTTAACCATATGGGGGTGTCTGACCCCCACCCCAATCCGAAAAAAGTGCATCAAAATCGGCCTTCCGTGAGCCAGGAGTCGGTCCCTGGTTCTCCTGGTGTCCGCCGGCGGTTAACCATATGGGGGTGTCTGACCAACAACCCAATCCGAAAAAAGTGCATCAAAATCGGCCTTCCGTGAGCCAGGAGTCGGTCCCTGGTTCTCCTGGTGTCCGCCGGCGGTTAACCATATGGGGGTGTCTGACCAACAACCCAATCCGAAAAAAGTGCATCAAAATCGACCTTCCGTGAGCCAGGAGTCGGTCCCTGGTTCTCCTGGTGTCCGCCGGCGGTTAACCATATGGGGGTGTCTGACCCCCACCCCAATCCGAAAAAAGTGCATCAAAATCGGCCTTCCGTGAGCCAGGAGTCGGTCCCTGGTTCTCCTGGTGTCCGCCGGCGGTTAACCATATGGGGGTGTCTGACCAACAACCCAATCCGAAAAAAGTGCATCAAAATCGGCCTTCCGTGAGCCAGGAGTCGGTCCCTGGTTCTCCTGGTGTCCGCCGGCGGTTAACCATATGGGGGTGTCTGACCCCCACCCCAATCCGAAAAAAGTGCATCAAAATCGGCCTTCCGTGAGCCAGGAGTCGGTCCCTGGTTCTCCTGGTGTCCGCCGGCGGTTAACCATATGGGGGTGTCTGACCAACAACCCAATCCGAAAAAACTGCATCAAAATCGGCCTTCCGTGAGCCAGGAGTCGGTCCCTTGTTCTCCTGGTGTCCGCCGGCGGTTAACCATATGGGGGTGTCTGACCAACAACCCAATCCGAAAAAAGTGCATCAAAATCGGCCTTCCGTGAGCCAGGAGTCGGTCCCTGGTTCTCCTGGTGTCCGCCGGCGGTTAACCATATGGGGGTGTCTGACCAACAACCCAATCCGAAAAAAGTGCATCAAAATCGGCCTTCCGTGAGCCAGGAGTCGGTCCCTGGTTCTCCTGGTGTCCGCCGGCGGGTTACCATATGGGGGTGTCTGACCCCCACCCCAATCCGAAAAAAGTGCATCAAAATCGGCCTTCCGTGAGCCAGGAGTCGGTCCCTGGTTCTCCTGGTGTCCGCCGGCGGTTAACCATATGGGGGTGTCTGACCAACAACCCAATCCGAAAAAACTGCATCAAAATCGGCCTTCCGTGAGCCAGGAGTCGGTCCCTGGTTCTCCTGGTGTCCGCCGGCGGTTAACCATATGGGGGTGTCTGACCAACAACCCAATCCGAAAAAAGTGCATCAAAATCGGCCTTCCGTGAGCCAGGAGTCGGTCCCTGGTTCTCCTGGTGTCCGCCGGCGGTTAACCATATGGGGGTGTCTGACCAACAACCCAATCCGAAAAAAGTGCATCAAAATCGGCCTTCCGTGAGCCAGGAGTCGGTCCCTGGTTCTCCTGGTGTCCGCCGGCGGGTTACCATATGGGGGTGTCTGACCCCCACCCCAATCCGAAAAAAGTGCATCAAAATCGGCCTTCCGTGAGCCAGGAGTCGATCCCTGGTTCTCCTGGTGTCCGCCGGCGGGTTACCATATGGGGGTGTCTGACCAACAACCCAATTTGAAAAAAGTGCATCAAAATCGGCCTTCCGTGAGCCAGGAGTCGGTCCCTGGTTCTCCTGGTGTCCGCCGGCGGTTAACCATATGGGGGTGTCTGACCAACAACCCAATCCGAAAAAAGTGCATCAAAATCGGCCTTCCGTGAGCCAGGAGTCGGTCCCTGGTTCTCCTGGTGTCCGCCGACAGGTTACCATTTGGGGGTGTCTGACCCCCACCCCAATCCGAAAAAAGTGCATCAAAATCGGCCTTCCGTGAGCCAGGAGTCGGTCCCTGGTTCTCCTGGTGTCCGCCGGCGGGTTACCATATGGGGGTGTCTGACCAACAACCCAATCCGAAAAAAGTGCATCAAAATCGGCCTTCCGTGAGCCAGGAGTCGGTCCCTGGTTCTCCTGGTGTCAGCCGGCGGTTAACCATATGGGGGTGTCTGACCAACAACCCAATCCGAAAAAAGTGCATCAAAATCGGCCTTCCGTGAGCCAGGAGTCGGTCCCTGGTTCTCCTGGTGTCCGCCGGCGGTTAACCATATGGGGGTGTCTGACCAACAACCCAATCCGAAAAAACTGCATCAAAATCGGCCTTCCGTGAGCCAGGAGTCGGTCCCTGGTTCTCCTGGTGTCCGCCGGCGGTTAACCATATGGGGGTGTCTGACCAACAACCCAATCCGAAAAAAGTGCATCAAAATCGGCCTTCCGTGAGCCAGGAGTCGGTCCCTGGTTCTCCTGGTGTCCGCCGGCGGTTAACCATATGGGGGTGTCTGACCAACAACCCAATCCGAAAAAAGTGCATCAAAATCGGCCTTCCGTGAGCCAGGAGTCGGTCCCTGGTTCTCCTGGTGTCCGCCGGCGGGTTACCATATGGGGGTGTCTGACCCCCACCCCAATCCGAAAAAAGTGCATCAAAATCGGCCTTCCGTGAGCCAGGAGTCGGTCCCTGGTTCTCCTGGTGTCCGCCGGCGGGTTACCATATGGGGGTGTCTGACCAACAACCCAATCCGAAAAAAGTGCATCAAAATCGGCCTTCCGTGAGCCAGGAGTCGGTCCCTGGTTCTCCTGGTGTCCGCCGGCGGTTAACCATATGGGGGTGTCTGACCAACAACCCAATCCGAAAAAAGTGCATCAAAATCGGCCTTCCGTGAGCCAGGAGTCGGTCCCTGGTTCTCCTGGTGTCCGCCGACGGGTTACCATTTGGGGGTGTCTGACCCCCACCCCAATCCGAAAAAAGTGCATCAAAATCGGCCTTCCGTGAGCCAGGAGTCGGTCCCTGGTTCTCCTGGTGTCCGCCGGCGGGTTACCATATGGGGGTGTCTGACCAACAACCCAATCTGAAAAAAGTGCATCAAAATCGGCCTTCCGTGAGCCAGGAGTCGGTCCCTGGTTCTCCTGGTGTCCGCCGGCGGTTAACCATATGGGGGTGTCTGACCAACAACCCAATCCGAAAAAAGTGCATCAAAATCGGCCTTCCGTGAGCCAGGAGTCGGTCCCTGGTTCTCCTGGTGTCCGCCGGCGGTTAACCATATGGGGGTGTCTGACCAACAACCCAATCCGAAAAAAGTGCATCAAAATCGGCCTTCCGTGAGCCAGGAGTCGGTCCCTGGTTCTCCTGGTGTCCGCCGGCGGTTAACCATATGGGGGTGTCTGACCAACAACCCAATCCGAAAAAAGTGCATCAAAATCGGCCTTCCGTGAGCCAGGAGTCGGTCCCTGGTTCTCCTGGTGTCCGCCGGCGGGTTACCATATGGGGGTGTCTGACCCCCACCCCAATCCGAAAAAAGTGCATCAAAATCGGCCTTCCGTGAGCCAGGAGTCGGTCCCTGGTTCTCCTGGTGTCCGCCGGCGGGTTACCATATGGGGGTGTCTGACCAACAACCCAATCCGAAAAAAGTGCATCAAAATCGGCCTTCCGTGAGCCAGGAGTCGGTCCCTGGTTCTCCTGGTGTCCGCCGGCGGTTAACCATATGGGGGTGTCTGACCAACAACCCAATCCGAAAAAAGTGCATCAAAATCGGCCTTCCGTGAGCCAGGAGTTGGTCCCTGGTTCTCCTGGTGTCCGCCGGCGGTTAACCATATGGGGGTGTCTGACCAACAACCCAATCCGAAAAAAGTGCATCAAAATCGGCCTTCCGTGAGCCAGGAGTCGGTCCCTGGTTCTCCTGGTGTCCGCCGACGGGTTACCATTTGGGGGTGTCTGACCCCCACCCCAATCCGAAAAAAGTGCATCAAAATCGGCCTTCCGTGAGCCAGGAGTCGGTCCCTGGTTCTCCTGGTGTCCGCCGGCGGGTTACCATATGGGGGTGTCTGACCAACAACCCAATCCAAAAAAAGTGCATCAAAATCGGCCTTCCGTGAGCCAGGAGTCGGTCCCTGGTTCTCCTGGTGTCAGCCGGCGGTTAACCATATGGGGGTGTCTGACCAACAACCCAATCCGAAAAAAGTGCATCAAAATCGGCCTTCCGTGAGCCAGGAGTCGGTCCCTGGTTCTCCTGGTGTCCTCCGGCGGTTAACCATATGGGGGTGTCTGACCCCCACCCCAATCCGAAAAAAGTGCATCAAAATCGGCCTTCCGTGAGCCAGGAGTCGGTCCCTGGTTCTCCTGGTGTCCGCCGGCGGTTAACCATATGGGGGTGTCTGACCAACAACCCAATCCGAAAAAAGTGCATCAAAATCGGCCTTCCGTGAGCCAGGAGTCGGTCCCTGGTTCTCCTGGTGTCCGCCGGCGGTTAACCATATGGGGGTGTCTGACCAACAACCCAATCCGAAAAAAGTGCATCAAAATCGGCCTTCCGTGAGCCAGGAGTCGGTCCCTGGTTCTCCTGGTGTCCGCCGGCGGTTAACCATATGGGGGTGTCTGACCAACAACCCAATCCGAAAAAAGTGCATCAAAATCGGCCTTCCGTGAGCCAGGAGTCGGTCCCTGGTTCTCCTGGTGTCCGCCGGCGGGTTACCATATGGGGGTGTCTGACCCCCACCCCAATCCGAAAAAAGTGCATCAAAATCGGCCTTCCGTGAGCCAGGAGTCGGTCCCTGGTTCTCCTGGTGTCCGCCGGCGGGTTACCATATGGGGGTGTCTGACCAACACCCCAATCCGAAAAAAGTGCATCAAAATCGGCCTTCCGTGAGCCAGGAGTCGGTCCCTGGTTCTCCTGGTGTCCGCCGGCGGGTTACCATATGGGGGTGTCTGACCAACAACCCAATCTGAAAAAAGTGCATCAAAATCGGCCTTCCGTGAGCCAGGAGTCGGTCCCTGGTTCTCCTGGTGTCCGCCGGCGGTTAACCATATGGGGGTGTCTGACCAACAACCCAATCCGAAAAAAGTGCATCAAAATCGGCCTTCCGTGAGCCAGGAGTCGGTCCCTGGTTCTCCTGGTGTCCGCCGGCGGTTAACCATATGGGGGTGTCTGACCAACAACCCAATCCGAAAAAAGTGCATCAAAATCGGCCTTCCGTGAGCCAGGAGTCGGTCCCTGGTTCTCCTGGTGTCCGCCGGCGGTTAACCATATGGGGGTGTCTGACCAACAACCCAATCCGAAAAAAGTGCATCAAAATCGGCCTTCCGTGAGCCAGGAGTCGGTCCCTGGTTCTCCTGGTGTCCGCCGGCGGGTTACCATATGGGGGTGTCTGACCCCCACCCCAATCCGAAAAAAGTGCATCAAAATCGGCCTTCCGTGAGCCAGGAGTCGGTCCCTGGTTCTCCTGGTGTCCGCCGGCGGGTTACCATATGGGGGTGTCTGACCAACAACCCAATCCGAAAAAAGTGCATCAAAATCGGCCTTCCGTGAGCCAGGAGTCGGTCCCTGGTTCTCCTGGTGTCCGCCGGCGGTTAACCATATGGGGGTGTCTGACCAACAACCCAATCCGAAAAAAGTGCATCAAAATCGGCCTTCCGTGAGCCAGGAGTCGGTCCCTGGTTCTCCTGGTGTCCGCCGGCGGTTAACCATATGGGGGTGTCTGACCAACAACCCAATCCGAAAAAAGTGCATCAAAATCGGCCTTCCGTGAGCCAGGAGTCGGTCCCTGGTTCTCCTGGTGTCCGCCGACGGGTTACCATTTGGGGGTGTCTGACCCCCACCCCAATCCGAAAAAAGTGCATCAAAATCGGCCTTCCGTGAGCCAGGAGTCGGTCCCTGGTTCTCCTGGTGTCCGCCGGCGGGTTACCATATGGGGGTGTCTGACCAACAACCCAATCCAAAAAAAGTGCATCAAAATCGGCCTTCCGTGAGCCAGGAGTCGGTCCCTGGTTCTCCTGGTGTCAGCCGGCGGTTAACCATATGGGGGTGTCTGACCAACAACCCAATCCGAAAAAAATGCATCAAAATCGGCCTTCCGTGAGCCAGGAGTCGGTCCCTGGTTCTCCTGGTGTCCTCCGGCGGTTAACCATATGGGGGTGTCTGACCCCCACCCCAATCCGAAAAAAGTGCATCAAAATCGGCCTTCCGTGAGCCAGGAGTCGGTCCCTGGTTCTCCTGGTGTCCGCCGGCGGTTAACCATATGGGGGTGTCTGACCAACAACCCAATCCGAAAAAAGTGCATCAAAATCGGCCTTCCGTGAGCCAGGAGTCGGTCCCTGGTTCTCCTGGTGTCCGCCGGCGGTTAACCATATGGGGGTGTCTGACCAACAACCCAATCCGAAAAAAGTGCATCAAAATCGGCCTTCCGTGAGCCAGGAGTCGGTCCCTGGTTCTCCTGGTGTCCGCCGGCGGTTAACCATATGGGGGTGTCTGACCAACAACCCAATCCGAAAAAAGTGCATCAAAATCGGCCTTCCGTGAGCCAGGAGTCGGTCCCTGGTTCTCCTGGTGTCCGCCGGCGGGTT
>NC_140017.1:39632396-39639896 GCF_964263955.1 Coregonus lavaretus | reverse complement strand
ATGGAGGCTGGCTGCTCTGTGCCCATGTATTATTTGTTTTGGGCCTGCTGCACCTCTGGAGGTTAATGGAGTAAGCTGTACTCTCAAGCCCATGGGAGAGAGGGTTTTAATAGGAAGAGAGTGATTAAATAGAGGCATGGATGTCAATGGAGTGAGCTGTACTCTCAAGCCCATGAGAGAGAGGGTTTTAATAGGGAGAGAGTGATTAAATAGAGGCATGGATGTCAATGGAGTGAGCTCTACTCTCAAGCCCATGGGAGAGAGGGTTTTAATAGGGAGAGAGTGATTAAAAAGAGGCATGGTGCTCCAGGGAGTGAGCTCTACTCTCATGCCCATGGGATAACTCTTTTACTAGGCAGGGAGTTTAGAACAAGGTGCATGGAGCTCCAGAGGTCACAAAGGTCAATGTAGGCCTGCATGGATGTCAGCAGGGCATGAGGGAGAAGGCCCAAGTGAATAGGTTTGTCTGTGTGTGTCTGTGTGAGTGAGAGTGTGTGTGTGAACCTGTCCCACAGGAGGGCAGCACTGTGCAGAGAGAAGGTTTTAACAGGAAGAGAGTGTTTAAATAGAGGCATGGAGCTCCATGGAGTGAGCTGTACTCTCAGGCCCATGGGATATGTCTTTTACTAGGCAGGGAGTTTAGAACAAGATGCATGGAGCTCCAGAGGTCACAGGGTCAATGGGCATGAGTGAGAATGCCCAAGTGAATAGGTTTGTCTGTGTGAGTGAGTGTGTGTGTGTGTGTGAACCTGTCACACAGGGGGGCAGAGGAGAGCAGTGAGCCCCTTTGGAGGCTGGCTGCTCTGTCCCCATGTATTATTTTTTTTGGGGGGCCTTCTGCATCTCTGGAGGTTAAGGGAGTAAGCTCTACTCTCAAGCCCATGTGAGAGAGGCTTTTAATGGGAAGAGAGAGTTTAAATAGAGGCATGGAGCTCCATGGAGTGAGCTGTAATCTCAGGCCCATGGGAGATGTCCTTTACTAGGCAGGGAGTTTAGAACAAGATGCATGGAGCTCCAGAGGTCACAATGTCAATGTGGGCCTGCATGGATGTCAGCAGGGCATGAGGGAGAATGCCCAAGTGAATAGGTGTGTCTGTGTGAGTGAGTGTGTGTGTGTGTGTGTGTGAACCTGTCCCACAGGGGGGCAGAGCAGATCAGGCAGCCCCTGTGGAGGCTGGCCTCTCTCTCTCTCTCTCTCTCTCTCCCCTTTCTTCTGGCCTGCTGGATCACTTTTGTGTGTGGAGGGCTGGACTCTGTCTCACCCATCCCGGCCATGGGCACCCATAATGCCCATGTGTGAGTCAGGAGCCCTCCCCTGGTTCTCCTAGTGAAAATGACCTGTGGCGCCCCCCTGTGGATGGATCTGGATGGGGGTGCTTGGACCCCCTCTTGGGGTCTCCCCCAAGCCAGCCATGCCAGCCATGGAAACCCAAAACCCCCATGTGTGAGTGAAAAGCCTCCCCTGTGTCCCCATAGTGAAATCAGGCCTAAAGTGACCTGTGGCGCCCCCCTGTGGATAGATCCGGATGTGGGGTCTTGGACCCCTTCTTTGGGTCTCCCCCAAGCTGGCCATGCCGGCCATGGGCACCCCAAACCCCCATGTGTGAGTGAAAAGCCTCCCCTGTGTCCCCATAGTGAAATCAGGCCTAAAGTGACCTGTGGCGCCCCCCTGTGGATGGATCTTGGTGGGGGTGCTTGGACCCCTTCTTGGGGTCTCCCCCAAGCTGGCCATGCCGGCCATGGGCACCCAAAACCCCCATGTGTGAGTGAACAGCCTCCCCTGGGTCCCCCTAGTGAAATCAGGCCTAAAGTGACCTGTGGCGCCCCCCTGTGGATGGATCTGGATGGGGGTGCTTGGACCCCCTCTTGGGGTCTCACCCAAGCCAGCCATGCCAGCCATGGGCACCCAAAACCCCCATGTGTGAGTGAACAGCCTCCCCTGGGTCCCCATAGTGAAATCAGGCCTAAAGTGACCTGTGGCGCCCCCCTGTGGATAGATCCGGGTGGGGGTGCTTGGACCCCTTCTTGGGGTCTCCCCCAAGCCAGCCATGCCGGCCATGGGCACCCAAAATCCCCCATGTGTGAGTGAACAGCCTCCCCTGGGTCCCCATAGTGAAATCAGGCCTAAAGTGACCTGTGGCGCCCCCCTGTAGATAGATCTGGGTGGGGGTGCTTGGACCCCCTCTTGGGGTCTCCCCCAAGCCAGCCATGCCAGCCATGGGCACCCAAAACCCCCATGTGTGAGTGAACAGCCTCCCCTGGGTCCCCATAGTGAAATCAGGCCTAAAGTGACCTGTGGCGCCCCCCTGTGGATGTATCCGGGTGGGGGTGCTTGGACCCCTTCTTGGGGTCTCACCCAAGCCAGCCATGCCAGCCATGGGCACCCAAAACCCCCATGTGTGAGTGAACAGCCTCCCCAGGGTCCCATAGTGAAATCAGGCCTAAAGTGACCTGTGGCGCCCCCCTGTGGATGGATCTTGGTGGGGGTGCTTGGACCCCCTCTTGGGGTCTCCCCCAAGCCAGCCATGCCGGCCATGGGCACCCCAAACCCCCATGTGTGAGTGAACAGCCTCCCCAGGGTCCCCATAGTGAAATCAGGCCTAAAGTGACCTGTGGCGCCCCCCTGTGGATGGATATGGATGGGGGTGCTTGGACCCCTTCTTGGGTTCTCCCCCAAGCCAGCCATGCCAGCCATGGGCACCAAAAACCCCCATGTGTGAGTGAACAGCCTCCCCTGGGTCCCCATAGTGAAATCAGGCCTAAAGTGACCTGTGGCGCCCCCCTGTGGATGGATATGGATGGGGGTGCTTGGACCCCTTCTTGGGGTCTCCCCCAAGCCAGCCATGCCAGCCATGGGCACCCAAAACCCCCATGTGTGAGTGAACAGCCTCCCCTGGGTCCCCATAGTGAAATCAGGCCTAAAGTGACCTGTGGCGCCCCCCTGTGGATGGATTCGGGTGGGGGTGCTTGGACCCCTTCTTGGGGTCCCCCCCAAGCCAGCCATGCCGACCATGGGCACCCAAAACCCCCATGTGTGAGTGAAAAGCCTCCCCTGTGTCTCCATAGTGAAATCAGGCCTAAAGTGACCTGTGGCGCCCCCCTGTGGATGGATCCGGATGTGGGGTCTTGGACCCCTTCTTGGGGTCCCCCCCAAGCCAGCCATGCCGACCATGGGCACCCAAAACCCCCATGTGTGAGTGAAAAGCCTCCCCTGTGTCCCCATAGTGAAATCAGGCCTAAAGTGACCTGTGGCGCCCACCTGTGGATGGATCCGGCTGTGGGGTCTTGGACCCCTTCTTGGGGTCTCCCCCAAGCCAGCTATGCCGACCATGGGCACCCAAAACCCCCATGTGTGAGTGAAAAGCCTCCCCTGTGTCCCCATAGTGAAATCAGGCTTAAAGTGACCTGTGGCGCCCCCCTGTGGATGGATCCGGCTGTGGGGTCTTGGACCCCTTCTTGGGGTCCCCCCCAAGCCAGCCATACCGACCATGGGCACCCAAAAACCCCATGTGTGAGTGAAAAGCCTCCCCTGTGTCCCCATAGTGAAATCATGCTTAAAGTGACCTGTGGCGCCCCCCTGTGGATGGATCCGGATGTGGGGTCTTGGACCCCTTCTTGGGGTCCCCCCCAAGCAAGCCATGCTGACCATGGGCACCCAAAACCCCCATGTGTGAGTGAAAAGCCTCCCCTGTGTCCCCATAGTGAAATCAGGCCTAAAGTGACCTGTGGCACCCCCCTGTGGATGGATCCGGCTGTGGCGTCTTGGACCCCTTCTTGGGGTCTCCCCCAAGCCAGCCATGCCGACCATGGGCACCCAAAACCCCCATGTGTGAGTGAAAAGCCTCCCCTGTGTCCCCATAGTGAAATCAGGCTTAAAGTGACCTGTGGCGCCCCCCTGTGGATGGATCCGGCTGTGGGGTCTTGGACCCCCTCTTGGGGTCACCCCCAAGCCGGCCATGGGCACCCAAAACCCCCATTTGTGAGTTAACATCCTCCCCTGGTTCCCCTAGTGAAATCAGGCCTAAACTGACCTGTGGCGCCCCCCTGTGGATGGATCCGGCTGTGGGGTCTTGGACCCCCTCTTGGGGTCACCCCCAAGCCGGCCATGGGCACCCAAAACCCCCATTTGTGAGTTAACACCCTCCCCTGGTTCCGCTAGTGAAATCAGGCCTAAAATGACCTCTGTGGCGCCCCCCTGTGGATGGATCCGGCTGTGGGGTCTTGGACCCCTTCTTGGGGTCACCCCCAAGCCAGCCATGGGCACCCAAAACTCCCATTTGTGAGTTAACACCCTCCCCTGGTTCCCCTAGTGAAATCAGGCTTAAAGTGACCTGTGGCGCCCCCCTGTGGATGGATCCGGCTGTGGGGTCTTGGACCCCTTCTTGGGGTCACCCCCAAGCCGGCCATGGGCACCCAAAACCCCCATTTGTGAGTTAACACCCTCCCCTGGTTCCCCTAGTGAAATCAGGCCTAAACTGACCTGTGGCGCCCCCCTGTGGATGGATCCGGCTGTGGGGTCTTGGACCCCCTCTTGGGGTCACCCCCAAGCCAGCCATGGGCACCCAAAACCCCCATGTGTTAGTTAAGAGCCTCCCCTGGTTCTCATAGTGAAAATGATATCTGGCGCCCCCCTGTGGATGGATCCGGGTGTGGGGTCTTGGACCCCCTCTTGGGGTCACCCCCAAGCCAGCCATGGGCACCCAAAATGCCCCTGTGTGAGTTAGGAGCCCTCCCCTGGTTCTCCTAGTTAAAATGACATGTGGCGCCCCCTTGTGGATGAATCAGGGTGTGGGGTCTTGGACCCCCTCTTGGGGTCACCCCCCAAGCCAGCCATGGGCACCCAAAATGCCCCTGTGTGAGTTAGGAGCCCTCCCCTGGTTCTCCTAGTTAAAATGACATGTGGCGCCCCCTTGTGGTTGAATCAGGGTGTGGGGTCTTGGACCCCCTCTTGGGGTCACCCCCAAGCCAGCCACGGGCACCCAAAACCCCCATGTGTGAGTTAAGAGCCTCCCCTGGTTCTCATAGTGAAAATGATATCTGGCGCCCCCTTGTGGATGAATCAGGGTGTGGGGTGTGGGACCCCCTCTTGGGGTCACCCCCAAGCCGGCCCTGGGCACCCAAAATGCCCCTGTGTGAGTTAGGAGCCCTCCCCTGGTTCTCCTAGTGAAAATGATATCTGGCGCCCCCTTGTGGATGAATCAGGGTGTGGGGTGTGGGACCCCCTCTTGGGGTCACCCCCAAGCCGGCCATGGGCACCCAAAATGCACCTGTGTGAGTTAGGAGCCCTCCCCTGGTTCTCCTAGTGAAAATGATATCTGGCGCCCCCTTGTGGATGAATCAGGGTGTGGGGTGTGGGACCCCCTCTTGGGGTCTCCTCCAAGCCAGCCATGGTCACCCAAAATGCCCATGTGTGAGTTAGGAGCCATCCCCTAATTGTCCTATTGAAAACTGTATTAAAATGACATGTGGCGCCCCCTTGTGGATGAATCAGGGTGTGGGGTGTGGGACCACCTCTTGGGGTCTCCTCCAAGCCAGCCATAGTCACCAAAAATGCCCATGTGTGAGTTAGGAGCCATCCCCTAATTGTCCTATTGAAAACTGTATTAAAATGACATGTGGCGCCCCCTTGTGGATGAATCAGGGTGTGGGGTGTGGGACCCCCTCTTGGGGTCTCCTCCAAGCAAGCCATGGTCACCCAAAATGCCCATGTGTGAGTTAGGAGCCATCCCCTAATTGTCCTATTGAAAACTGTATTAAAATGACATGTGGCGCCCCCTTGTGGATGAATCAGGGTGTGGGGTGTGGGACCCCCTCTTGGGGTCTCCTCCAAGCCAGCCATGGTCACCCAAAATGCCCATGTGTGAGTTAGGAGCCATCCCCTAATTGTCCTATTGAAAACTTTATTAAAATGACATGTGGCGCCCCCTTGTGGACGAATCCGGGTGGGGGGGGGGGGTGGGCTCCCCCCTTGGGGGTCTCCTTCATGCCAGCCATGGGCACCCACCTGCCCATGTATGACTGAATGAGCCCTACTCTGGTTCTCCTATTGAAATCAGTCCTAAAATGCGAAATGGCGCCACCCCATGGCCAAAAATCAGAGGGGGGGCAGTACTCTCCCACCCCCCAACAGCCCCCCCCCAGCCCCAGAGCCCCTTGGGGTCTCACCTCAAGCCAGACATGAGCACCCATCCTGGGCATGTGTGACAGAAGGAGCCCTCTCTGGTTCTCATAATGATATTGGGAAATGGCGCCACCCCATGGCCAAAAATCAGAGGGGGGGCAGTCCTCTCCCACCCCCCAACAGTCCCCCCCCAGCTCCAGAGCCCCTCGGGGTCTCCCCTCAAGCCAGACATGAGCACCCATCCTGGGCATGTGTGACAGAAGGAGCCCTCTCTGGTTCTCATAATGATATTGGGAAATGGCGCCACCCCATGGCCAAAAATCAGAGGGGGGGCAGTCCTCTCCCACCCCCCAACAGCCACCCCCCAGCTCCAGAGCCCCTCGGGGTCTCCCCTCAAGCCAGACATGAGCACCCATCCTGGGCATGTGTGACAGAAGGAGCCCTCTCTGGTTCTCATAATGATATTGGGAAATGGCGCCACCCCATGGCCAAAAATCAGAGGGGGGGCAGTCCTCTCCCACCCCCCAACAGCCCCCCCCCCAGCTCCAGAGCCCCTCGGGGTCTCCCCTCAAGCCAGACATGAGCACCCATCCTGGGCATGTGTGACAGAAGGAGCCCTCTCTGGTTCTCATAATGATATTGGGAAATGGCGCCACCCCATGGCCAAAAATCAGAGGGGGGGCAGTCCTCTCCCACCCCCCAACAGCCCCCCCCCAGCTCCAGAGCCCCTCGGGGTCTCCCCTCAAGCCAGACATGAGCACCCATCCTGGGCATGTGTGACAGAAGGAGCCCTCTCTGGTTCTCATAATGATATTGGGAAATGGCGCCACCCCATGGCCAAAAATCAGAGGGGGGGCAGTCCTCTCCCACCCCCCAACAGCCCCCCCCCAGCTCCAGAGCCCCTCGGGGTCTCCCCTCAAGCCAGACATGAGCACCCATCTTGGGCATGTGTGACAGAAGGAGCCCTCTCTGGTTCTCATAATGATATTGGGAAATGGCGCCACCCCATGGCCAAAAATCAGAGGGGGGCAGTCCTCTCCCACCCCCCAACAGCCCCCCCCCAGCTCCAGAGCCCCTCGGGGTCTCCCCTCAAGCCAGACATGAGCACCCATCCTGGGCATGTGTGACAGAAAGAGCCCTCTCTGGTTCTCATAATGATATTGGGAAATGGCGCCACCCCATGGCCGAAAATCAGAGGGGGGGCAGTCCTCTCCCACCCCCCAACACCCCCCCCCAGCTCCAGAGCCCCTCGGGGTCTGCCCTCAAGCCAGACATGAGCACCCATCCTGGGCATGTGTGAATGAAGGAGCCCTCTCTGGTTCTCCTAATGAAAGTGGGAAATGGCGCCACCCCATGGCCAAAAATCAGAGGGGGGGCAA
>NC_140017.1:39609896-39624896 GCF_964263955.1 Coregonus lavaretus | reverse complement strand
GATAGATAGATAGATAGATAGATAGATAGATAGATAGATAGATAGATAGATAGATAGATAGATAGATAGATAGATAGATAGATAGATAGATAGATAGATAGATAGATAGATAGATAGATAGATAGATAGATAGATAGATAGATAGATAGATAGATAGATAGATAGATAGATAGATAGATAGATAGATAGATAGATAGATAGATAGATAGATAGATAGATAGATAGATAGATAGATAGATAGATAGATAGATAGATAGATAGATAGATAGATAGATAGATACAGTGGGGGAAAAAAGTATTTAGTCAGCCACCAATTGTGCAAGTTCTCCCACTTAAAAAGAGGAGAGAGGCCTGTAATTTTCATCATAGGTACACGTCAACTATGACAGACAAAATGAGGAAAAATAATCCAGAAAATCACATTGTAGGATTTTTATTGAATTTATTTGCAAATTATGGTGGAAAATAAGTATTTGGTCACCTACAAACAAGCAAGATTTCTGGCTCTCACAGACCTGTAACTTCTTCTTTAAGAGGCTCCTCTGTCCTCCACTCGTTACCTGTATTAATGGCACCTGTTTGAACTTGTTATCAGTATAAAAGACACCTGTCCACAACCTCAAACAGTCACACTCCAAACTCCACTATGGCCAAGACTAAAGAGCTTTCAAAGGACACCAGAAACAAAATTGTTGACCTGCACCAGGCTGGGAAGACTGAATCTGCAATAGGTAAGCAGCTTGGTTTGAAGAAATCAACTGTGGGAGCAATTATTAGGAAATGGAAGACATACAAGACCACTGATAATCTCCCTTGATCTGGGGCTCCACGCAAAATCTCACCCCGTGGGCCCAAAATGATCACAAGAACGGTGAGCAAAAATCCCAGAACCACACGGGGGGACCTAGTGAATGACCTGCAGAGAGCTGGGACCAAAGTAACAAAGCCTACCATCAGTAACACACTACGCCGCCAGGGACTCAAATCCTGCAGTGCCAGACGTGTCCCCCTGCTTAAGCCAGTACATGTCCAGGCCCGTCTGAAGTTTGCTAGAGTGCATTTGGATGATCCAGAAGAGGATTGGGAGAATGTCATATGGTCAGATGAAACCAAAATATAACTTTTTGGTAAAAACTCAACTCGTCGTGTTTGGAGGACAAAGAATGCTGAGTTGCATCCAAAGAACACCATACCTACTGTGAAGCATGGGGGTGGAAACATCATGCTTTGGGGCTGTTTTTCTGCAAAGGGACCAGGACGACTGATCCGTGTAAAGGAAATAATGAATGGGGCCATGTATCGTGAGATTTTGAGTCAAAACCTCCTTCCATCAGCAAGGGCATTGAAGATGAAATGTGGCTGGGTCTTTCAGTATGACAATGATCCCAAACACACCGCCCGGGCAACGAAGGAGTGGCTTCGTAAGAAGCATTTCAAGGTCCTGGAGTGGCCTAGCTAGTCTCCAGATCTCAACCCCATAGAAAATCTTTGGAGGGAGTTGAAAGTCCGTGTTGCCCAGCGACAGCCCCAAAACATCACTGCTCTAGAGGAGATCTGCATGGAGGAATGGGCCAAAATACCAGCAACAGTGTGTGAAAACCTTGTGAAGACTTACAGAAAACGTTTGACCTGTGTCATTGCCAACAAAGGGTATATAACAAAGTATTGAGAAACTTTTGTTATTGACCAAATACTTATTTTCCACCATAATTTGCAAATAAATTCATAAAAAATCCTACAATGTGATTTTCTGGATTTTTTTTCCTCATTTTGTCTGTCATAGTTGACATGTACCTATGATGAAAATTACAGGCCTCTCTCATCTTTTTAAGTGGGAGAACTTGCACAATTGGTGGCTGACTAAATACTTTTTTCCCCCACTGTATGTATATATATCTAACATAAAATCTTATCAAAGCATGAGTCGAGCAAATAACTCTCTGCACAATCCACACAGCTGAAACACAGCAGAGACATCTTTCATTGCGCACACACACACTCTATTTCTCTCACACACACACACTCTCTTTCTCTCACACACACATGAAAACTACCCTAAAGCATGCTTCCGTCGCTTCTTTTCCTTTATTTTCCTTCCTAAATTTGTGCTACCTTGAGTTGCAGATATTCAATGAGAGGCTACTTCGGACATATAGCTCGTCAACTATATACCGAGAGGTAACATACAATTGAATGTGTATTCTACAATCTCACAGTTCCTTGGAACGGACCAATGGTTTACAATGTTGCTTTTTCAGTAGTGAAATATGCTATATCACTTTTCAAATGACCTTTTGTGACTCAACTTTTATCCTCGTCCAGTTTGAGCTCTGTTCCTGCGGGGGCTGATTCGTCGACCACACCCAGATTCTCCAACTGCACGCTCCCACCCCGTGGTGAAGTTAACCCTCTCCAGGTAATGGACCAGCTGACCAGAGGAGGGGGATGGAGGGAAGGAGGGAAGAGAGGGAAGGAGGGAGAGGATGTAGAGAAATACAGTATGTAGTCAGCGGACCTTGACAAAGAAAACAGTAAACAGAAGTAAACAGTTGGCAAAGTTTCCGTCTGGACCTGTGTGCCTACAGTGAGGGAAAAAAGTATTTGATCCCCTGCTGATTTTGTACGTTTGCCCACTGACAAAGAAATGATCAGTCTATAATTTTAATTTTAATGGTAGGTTTATTTGAACAGTGAGAGACAGAATAACAAAACAAAAATCCAGAAATACGCATGTCAAAAATGTTATAAATTGATTTGCATTTTAATGAGGGAAATAAGTATTTGACCCCCTCTCAATCAGAAAGATTTCTGGCTCCCAGGTGTCTTTTATACAGGTAACGAGTTGAGATTAGGAGCACACTCTTAAAGGGAGTGCTCCTAATCTCAGTTTGTTACCTGTATAAAAGACACCTGTCCACAGAAGCAATCAATCAATCAGATTCCAAACTCTCCACCATGGCCAAGACCAAAGAGCTCTCCATGGATGTCAGGGACAAGATTGTAGACCTACACAAGGCTGGAATGGGCTACAAGACCATCACCAAGCACCTTGGTGAGAAGGTGACAACAGTTGGTGCGATTATTCGCAAATGGAAGAAACACAAAATAACTGTCAATCTCCCTCGGCCTGGGGCTCCATGCAAGATCTCACCTCGTGGAGTTGCAATGATCATGAGAACGGTGAGGAATCAGCCCAGAACTACTACCCCTGCTCAAGAAAGCACATATACAGGCCCCTCTGAAGTTTGCCAATGAACATCTGAATGATTTAGAGGAGAACTGGATGAAAGTGTTGTGGTCAGATGAGACCAAAATGGACCTCTTTGGCATCAACTCAACTCGCCGTGTTTGGAGGAGGAGGAATGCTGCCTATGACCCCAAGAACACCATCCCCACCGTCAAACATGGAGGTGGAAACATTATGCTTTGGGGGTGTTTTTCTGCTAAGGGGACAGGACAACTTCACCGCATCAAAGGGACGATGGACGGGGCCATGTACGTTCAAATCTTGAGTGAGAACCTCCTTCCCTCAGCCAGGGCATTGAAAATGGGTCGTGGATGGGTATTCCAGCATGACAATGACCCAAAACACATGGCCAAGGCAACAAAGGAGTGGCTCAAGAAGAAGCACATTAAGGTCCTGGAGTGGCCTAGACAGTCTCCAGACCTTAATCCCTTAGAAAATCTGTGGAGGGGGCTGAAGGTTTGAGTTGCCAAACGTCAGGCTCGAAATCTTAATGACTTGGAGAAGATGTGCACAGAGGAGTGGGACAAAATCCCTCCTGAGATGTGTGCAAACCTGGTGGCCAACTACAAGAAACGTCTGACCTCTGTGATTGCCAACAAGGGTTTTGCCACCAAGTACTAAGTCATGTTTTGCAGAGGGGTCACTACTTATTTCCCTCATTAAAATGCAAATCAATTTATAACATTTCTGTCATACGTTTTTCTGGATTTTTTGTTTGTTATTCTGTCTCTCACTGTTCAAATATACCTACCATTAAATTTATAGACTGATCATGTCTTTGTCAGTGGGCAAACGTACAAAATCAGCAGGGGATCAAATACTTTTTTTCCTCACTGTATGTGTGTGTGAAAGTAAGCCACCTGCCAGAGCTCCAGTCTCTGTAGGCTGGCACAGCGGTGCCCACTGAAAGGTCCTCTCCTTGGCACACACTGCAGTACGTCATGCAGGACATGGGTCAGAGTGACACGGCCACATTATACTCTGGTCTGAGCTCAGACACGTGCCCATAGTTGGTCTCCACATCCCTCAAGTCCTCCTGTCCTGTACGCACACCACCCGCAGCCTCCACCCAACCTGCACCAAACCTGCACCCAAACACAGCCTCCCAGAGCTGTCTCACCTTACCAGAACAGAGAAGGAAGTGTTATAGAGGAATAACATTTTTTGGGGGTATTTATAATAGGCAATGTAGGTATTTAAAAAAAAAAAAAAAAAAAAACTTTTAAATGATAGTAGATAAACATAATGTATAAAGTAATGAAGGAGTGAAATAAATCGTTAGAATGGGGTAAAAAATCCTACCTAACATTGCTGTTTCCGGGGTTATTGGCAGGTTGGTCGTCGGGGCGGATGCTAAGCAGGTAGTCCCTTAGGCCGGTATCTCTCCACGACGGATAGTGATACCCAGGGTACCCCCCCAGGTAGGGCATGAGACGGGGGGTGTGAAACACCGAGGAGGAGGTCCAGGCTTCTGTCACGACTTCCGCCGAAGTTAGTGCCTCTCCTTGGGCGGTCGGCGTTCGGCGGTCGTCGTCACCGGCTTTCTAGCTGCCACCGATCTACGTTTCTGTTTTCCAATTGTTTTGTCTGTATTGTACACACCTGGTTCCCATCACGTTAATTTGTTTCCCTATTTAACCCTCTGGTTCCCTCACGTTGTTGTGCGTGATTGTTCTTTGTTTGGTGTTTATACTGCTGTGAGCTGATGTTGTCACGCCCTGACCTATAGAACTCTAGTTAGTTAGGTCAGGGCGTGCATGTTTAGTATCTATGTTATGTTTTCTATGTGTAGAATCTAGGTATTGGTTTTCTATGTTTTGTCCGGGTGTGATTCCCAATCAGAGACAGCTGTCGCTCGTTGTCTCTGATTGGGGATCATACTTAGGTAGCCCAGTTGCCTACTATGGTTGTGGGATCTTGTTCCGTGTTTAGGCTTGTATTGTGTTTAGCCTGAGGACTTCACGTTACGTTGTTTTGTTGTTTTTGCTCGTGTGTTTATTTTAATAAATAAACATGTATGCATTTCACGCTGCGCCTTGGTCTGACCCGTCCTTCAACGACCGTGACAGAAGATCCCACCAAAAATGGACCAAGCAGCGTGCCCAGGAGCAGACATCCTGGACATTGGAGGAGATCCTGGACGGAAAGGGATCTTGGACATGGGAGGAAATTCAGGATGGGATGGATTGCCGTCCTTGGGAGGCGACAGTGGAGGCCCGGGTTAGAGAGGAGCAACGGAAACACAGAAGGCGCCGGCCGAGGAGGAAGCCCGAGAGGCAGCCCCAATATTTTTTTTGGGGGGGGCTAAAGGGGTGGTCGGGGAGCGAGAGAGAAGAGCCCCGACCACTGCACCCGGTGGGTTTCCAGGTTGAGTCCCTACGACCATGGGAACAAGAGTGGGCACAGTTTTATACCGAGGAGTCGGAGGATGACGACGACGATGAGTTTCTGTTCCCTAACTCGTGGGGGCTCCCGGAGGAGTCTTCACTGGAGGAGGATTGGGCGCGGAGAGTAAAGGACAGGTATAGTCGTAGACCTCCAGCGCCGGTTCCCAGTCCAGTATGACCCGTTCCTGCTCCTCGCACCAAACCAGTGGTGCGTGTCTCCAGTCCGGTACGTCCCGTACCTGCTCCCCGCACCAAGCCAGTGGTGCGTGTTCCCAGTCCGGCCCGGCCCGTTCCTGTTCCTTGCACCAAGCCAGTGGTGCATGTTCCCAGTCCGGTACGGCCCGTGCCTGCTCCCCTCACCAAGCCAGTGGTGCGTGTCACCAGTCCGGCCCAGCCCGTTCCTGCTCCTCTCACCAAGCCAGTGGTGCGTGTTCTTAGTCTGGTCCGGCCCGTGCCTGCTCCTCGCACCAGACCAGTGGTGCGTGTGTCCAGTCCGGCACGGCCCGTGCCCGTTCCACCGGTGCCTTTCCAGCACCGGTCAGCTGCTCCACTCAGGAGCCAGAGCAGTCCGCTTCACCGGTGCCTGATCCAGCTCCGGTCGGTTGCTCCACTCCGGAGCCAGAGTAGTCCGCTCCACCGGTGCCTAGTCCAGCTCCAGTCAGCAGCTCCACTCCGGAGCCAGAGCAGTCCGCTCCACCGGTGCCCAGTCCAGCGCCGGTAAACTGTTCCACTCCGGAGCCAGAGCAGTCCGCTCCACCGGTGCCTGATCCAGCTCCGGACGGTTGCTCGACTCCGTAGTCAGAGCAGTCCACTCCACCGGTGCCCAAGCCAGCTCCGGTCAGCGGCTCCACTCCGGGTCCAGACGTCAGCCCCTCTCTAGGTTCGGAGACTCCCACACCAGGGTCCAGACAGGGATCGGTGCATCATGGGTCAGGGTGTGCATGTTTAGTATCTATGTTGTGTTTTCTATGTGTAGAATCTAGGTATTGGTATTCTATGTTTTGTACGGGTGTGATTCCCAATCAGAGACAGCTGTCGCTCGTTGTCTCTGATTGGGGTTCATACTTAGGTAGCCCAGTTGCCTACTATGGTTGTGGGATCTTGTTCCGTGTTTAGGCTTGTATTGTGTTTAGCCTGAGGACTTCACGTTACGTTGTTTTGTTGTTTTTGCTCGTGTGTTTATTTTAATAAATAAACATGAATGCATTTCACGCTGCGTCTTGGTCTGACCCGTCCTTCAACGACCGTGACAGATGTTATTTCCCTGCGTGGAAATTAGATTTGTTGTTTTTCGAGTAAAGTTTGTCTATTACTCAGTTCTGTGTCCTGCACCTGACTCCGTCCTACCGCTGCACACTGACACCTGACAGCTTCACTGGCGATCCACCGGAGACCCATCACATTCTGCACCACCACCTTGTAAAATGAGTTTTATATTTTTATCATCTTGCCATCAAGAATGCCACAATGGTAATATTTTACAACACTTTTATGCATTGTTTTATTTAGCTTATGTGAGAGGGGTAAACAGGCTACAAGCTCCCTCTTTCCCCTCCAAACATAACGATGGTCATTATGGCCAAACAGTTGTTACTTTTTGTTTCATCAGACCAGAGGACATTTCTCCAAAAAGTAAGATCTTTGTCCCCATGTGCAGTTGCAAACCGTAGTCTGGCTTTTTTATGGCGGTTTTGGAGCAGTGGCTTCTTCCTTGCTGAGCGGCCTTTCAGGTTATGTCGATATAGGACTTGTTTTACTGTGGATATAGATACTTTTGTACCTGTTTTGTCCAGCATCTTCACAAGGTCGTTTGTTGTTGTTCTGGGATTGATTTGCAGTTTTTGCACCAAAGTATGTGTCACACCCTGACTTATGGGACTCTTGTATGTTGAGTCAGGGTGTGGAGATCTATGTTGTATATTCTATGTTTAGTTCTAGTTGTTCTACTTCTATGTTAGGCCGGGTGTGATTCCCAATCAGAGGCAGCTGTCGCTCGTTGTCTCTGATTGGGGATCATACTTAAGTAGCCTGTTTGTGATCATTAGTGGTGGGATCTTGTTCCTGTATAGGCTTGTATTGTGTTTAGCCTGAGGACTTCACATTACGTTGTTTTGTTGTTTTGTTCGTGTGTTTATCGTTATAATAAACATGTATGCATTTCACGCTGCGCCTTGGTCTGACCCGTCCTTCAACGAACGTGACAGAAGATCCCACCAAAAATGGACCAAGCAGCGTGCCCAGGAGCAGACATCCTGGACATGGGAGGAGATCCTGGACGGAAAGGGATCCTGGACATGGGAGGAGATTCAGGCTGGGATGGATCGCCGTCCTTGGGAGGAGACAGTGAAGGCCCAGTTTAGAGAGGAGCAACGGCAACACAGAAGGCGCCGGCCGAGGAGGAAGCTCGAGAGACAGCCCCAAAAAAATATTTTGGGGGGACTAAAATGGTGGTCGGGGATCGATGGAGAAGAGCCCCGACCACTGCACTCGTGGGGGCCCAGGGAGGAGTCCTCACGGGAGGAGGACTGGGTGCGGAGAGTGAAAGACTGGTACAGTCGGAGATCTCTAACGTCAGTTCCCAGTCCGGTACACCTCGTGCCTGCGTCTCGCACCAAGCCAGTGGTGCGTGTTCCCAGTCCGGCCCGGCCTGTTCCTGTTCCTCGTACCAGGCCAGTGGTGCGTGTCGCCAGTCCGGCCCGGCCCATTGCTGCTCCTCGCACCAGACCAGTGGTGCGTGTTCCCAGTCCGGTACGGCCCGTTCCTGTTCCTCGCACCAGGCCAGTGGTGCGTGTCGCCAGTCCGGCCCGGCCCGTTCCTGCTCCTCGCACCAGACCAGTGGTGCGTGTTTCCAGTCCGGTACGGCCCGTGCCTGCTCTCCGCACCAAGCCAGTGGTGCATGTCACCAGTCCAGCCCGGCCCATTCCTGTTCCTCTCACCAAGCCAGTGGTGCGTGTTCCCAATCCGGTACGGGCCGTGCCTGCTCCCCGCACCAAGCATGTGGTGCATGTCGCCAGCCCGGTACGCCCCGTACCTGCTCCCCGCATCAAGCCAGTGGTGTGTGTCCCCAGTCCGGCCCGGCCCGTTCCTGCTCCTCGCACCAGACTAGTGGTGCGTGTTCCCAGTCCGGCCCGGCCAGTTCCTGTTCCTCGCACCAGGCCAGTTGTGCGTGTTTCCCAGTCCAGTACGGCCCGTGCCTGCTCCCCGCACCAAGCCAGTGGTGCATGTCGCCAGTCCGGCCCGGCCCGTTCCTTTTCCTCGCACCAGGTCAGTGGTGCATGTCGCCAGTCCGGCCCGGCCCGTTCCTGCTCCTAACACCAGACTAGTGGTGCATGTTCATAGTCCGGCCCGGCCTTTTCCTGTTCCACGCACCAGACTAGTGGTGCGTGTTCCCAGTCCGGCCCGGCCCGTTCCTATTCCTCGCACCAGGCCAGTGGAGTCAGTAAGGGAGGAGACGTCACGCCCGAAGCCGGAGTCCGCACCTTTGGGGGGGGGGGGGGGGGGGGGGGGGGGTACTGTCACGCCCTGACCTATAGAACTCTGGTTAGTTTGGTCAGGGCGTGCATGTTTAGTATCTATGTTATGTTTTCTATGTGTAGAATCTAGGTATTGGTTTTCTATGTTTGGCCGGGTGTGATTCCCAATCAGAGACAGCTGTCGCTCGTTGTCTCTGATTGGGGATCATACTTAGGTAGCCCAGTTGCCTACTATGGTTGTGGGATCTTGTTCCGTGTTTAGGCTTGTATTGTGTTTAGCCTGAGGACTTCACGTTACGTTGTTTTGTTGTTTTTGTTCGTGTGTTTATTTTAATGAATAAACATGTATGCATTTCACGCTGCGCCTTTGTCTGACCCGTCCTTCAACGACCGTGACAGATGTTATTTCCCTGCGTGGAAATTAGATTTGTTGTTTTTAAAGTAAAGTTTGTCTATCACTCAGTTCTGTGTCCTGCGCCTGACTCCGTCCTACCGCTGCACACTGACACCTGACAGCTTCACTGGCGATCCACCGGAGACCCATCACATTCTGCACCACCACCTTGTAAAATGAGTTTTATATTTTTATAATCTTGCCATCAAGAATGCCACAATGGTAATATTTTACAACACTTTTATGCATTGTTTTATTTAGCTTTATGTGAGAGGGTAAACAGGCTACAAGCGTCCCCCTTTTTCCTCCAAACATAACGATGGTCATTATGGCCAAACAGTTCTACTTTTTGTTTCATCAGACCAGAGGACATTTCTCCAAAAAGTAAGATCTTTGTCCCCATGTGCAGTTGCAAACCGTAGTCTGGCTTTTTTATGGCGGTTTTGGAGCAGTTGCTTCTTCCTTGCTGAGCGGCCTTTCAGGTTATGTCGATATAGGACTCGTTTTGCTGTGGATATAGAGACTTTTGTACCTGTTTTGTCCAGCATCTTCACAAGGTCGTTTGTTGTTGTTCTGGGATTGATTTGCAGTTTTCGCACCAAAGTATGTGTCACACCCTGACTTATGGGACTCTGGTATGTTGAGTCAGGGTGTGGAGATCTATGTTATATATTCTATGTTTATTTCTAGTTGTTCTGTTTCTGTTTGGCCGGGTGTGATTCCCAATCAGAGGCAGCTGTCGCTCGTTGTCTCTGATTGGGGATCATATTTAAGTAGCCTGTTTGTGATCATTAGTGGTGGGATCTTGTTCCGTGTATAGGCTTGTATTGTGTTTAGCCTGAGGACTTCACGTTACGTTGTTTTGTTGTTTTGTTCGTGTGTTTATCGTTATAATAAACATGTATGCATTTCACGCTGCGCCTTGGTCTGACCCGTCCTTCAACGAACGTGACAGAAGATCCCACCAAAAATGGACCAAGCAGCGTGCCCAGGAGCAGACATCCTGGACTTGGGAGGAGATCCTGGACGGAAAGGGATCCTGGACATGGGAGGAGATTCAGGCTGGGATGGATCGCCGTCCTTGGGAGGAGACAGTGAAGGCCCAGTTTAGAGAGGAGCAATGGCAACACAGAAGGCGCCGGCCGAGGAGGAAGCTCGAGAGACAGCCCCAACAAAACATTTTGGGGTGACTAAAATGGTGGTCGGGGATCGATGGAGAAGAGCCCCGACCACTGCACTCGTGGTGGCCCAGGGAGGAGTCCACACGGGAGGAGGACTGGGCGCGGAGAGTGAAAGACTGGTACAGTCGGAGATCTCTAACGTCAGTTCCCAGTCCGGTACGGCCCGTGCCTGCTCCCCGCACCAAGCCAGTGGTGCGTGTCGCCAGTCCAGCCCGGCCCATTCCTGTTCCTCGCACCAAGCCAGTGGTGTGTGTCCCCAGTCCAGCCCGTCCCGTTCCTGCTCCTCGCACCAGACTAGTGGTGCGTGTTCCCAGTCCGGCCTGCCCAGTTCCTGTTCCTCGCACCAGGCCAGTGGTGCGTGTTCCCAGTCCGGTACGGCCCGTGCCTGCTCCCCGCACCAAGCCAGTGGTGCATGTCGCCAGTCCGGCCCGGCCCATTCCTGCTCCTCGCACCAGACTAGTGGTGCGTGTTCCCAGTCAGGCCCGGCCCGTTCCTGTTCCTCGCACCAGGCCAGTGGCGTATGTCGCCAGTCCGGCCCGGCCCGTTCCTGCTCCTCACACCAGACTAGTGGTGCGTGTTCATAGTCCGGCCCGGCCCGTTCCTGTTCCTCGCACCAGGCCAGTGGTGCGTGTCGCCAGTCTGGCCCGGCCCGTTCCTGCTCCTCGCACCAGACCAGTGGTGCGTGTTCCCTGTCCGGTACGGCCCGTGCCTGCTCCCCGCACCAAGCCAGTGGTGCATGTCGCCAGTCCGGCCCGGCCCGTTCCTGCTCCTCGCACCAGACTAGTGGTGCGTGTTCCCAGTCCGGCCTGCCCAGTTCCTGTTCCTCGCACCAGGCCAGTGGTGCGTGTTCCCAGTCCGGTACGGCCCGTGCCTGCTCCCCGCACCAAGCCAGTGGTGCATGTCGCCAGTCCAGCCCGGCCCGTTCCTGCTCCTCGCACCAGACTAGTGGTGCGTGTTCCCAGTCAGGCCCGGCCCGTTCCTGTTCCTCGCACCAGGCCAGTGGCGCATGTCGCCAGTCCGGCCCGGCCCGTTCCTGCTCCTCACAACAGACTAGTGGTGTGTGTTCCTAGTCCGTCCCGGCCCGTTCCTATTCCTCGCACCAGGCCAGTGGTGCGTGTCGCCAGTCCGGCCCGGCCCGTTCCTGCTCCTCGCACCAGACTAGTGGTGCGTGTTGTCAGTCCGGCCCGGCCCGTTCCTGTTCCTCGCACCAGGCTAGTGGTGCATGTCGCCAGTCCGGCCCGGCCCGTTCCTGCTCCCCGCACCAAGCAGGTGGTGCGTGTCACCAGTCCGGCCCGGCCCGTTCCTGTTCCTCTCACCAGGCCAGTGGTGCGTGTCGCCAGTCCGGCCCGGCCCGTTCCTGCTCCCCGCACCAGACCAGTGGTGCGTGTTCCCAGTCCGGTACGGCCCGGGCCTGCTCCCCGCAGCCAGAGCAGTCCGTTCCACCGGGGTCTAGCCCAGCTCCGGTCAGCAGCTCCACTCCGGAGCCAGAGCAGTCCGCTCCACCGGGGTCCAGTCCAACCCTGGTCAGCAGCTCCACTCCGGAGCCAGAGCAGTCCGCTCCACCGGTGCACAGTCCAGCTCTGGTCTGCAGCTCCACTCCGGAGCCAGAGCAGTCCGCTCCACTGGTGCCCAGTCCAGCTCCGGTCAGCGGCTCCAGTCCAGACCCAGACGTCAGCCCCTCTCCAGGTTCGGGGTCTCCCACACCAGGGCCCAGACAGGGCTTGGTGCATCGTGGGAGGAAGGAGAGGGGAAGCAGCGCGCCGAGGTCCAGACCTGACCAGCGGCGCAACAGGGAGGCTGAGAGAATGTGGTTGTCACACCCGGACCCTACCCTGTTATGTCAGGTTTGTGCGGTCGGAGTCAGCACCTTTGGGGGGGGGGGGGGTACTGTCACACCCTGACTTATGGGACTCTTGTATGTTGAGTCAGGGTGTGGAGATCTATGTTGTATATTCTATGTTTATTTCTAGTTGTTCTGTTTCTGTTTGGCCGGGTGTGATTCCCAATCAGAGGCAGCTGTCACTCATTGTCTCTGATTGGGGATCATACTTAAGTAGCCTGTTTGCACCATTAGTTGTGGGATCTTGTTCCGTGTAGAGGCTTGTATTGTGTTTAGCCTGAGGACTTCACGTTACGTTGTTTTGTTGTTTTGTTCGTGTGTTATAATAAACATGTATGCATTTCACGCTGCGCCTTGGTCTGACCCGTCCTTCAACGAACGTGACAGTATGTTCATCTATAGGAGACAGAACGCGTCTCCTTCCTGAGCGGGATGACGGCCGCGTGGTCCAATGGTGTTTATACTTGCGTACTATTGTTTGTACAGATGACTGTGGTACCTTCAGGCGTTTGGACATTGCTCCCAAGGATGAACCCGACTTGTGGAGGTCAACAAATTTTTTTCTGAGTCTTGGCTGATTTCTTTTCATTTTCCCATGATGTCAAGCAAAGACGCACTGAGTTTGAAGGTAGGCCTTGAAATACATCCACAGGTACACCTCCAATTGACTCAAATGATGTCAATTCGCCTATCAGAAGCTTCTAAAGCCATGACATCATTTTCTGGAATTTCCCAAGCTGTTTAAAGGCACAGTCAACTCAGTGTATGTAAACTTCTGACCCACTGGAATTGTGATACAGTGAAATATATGTGAAATAATCTGTCTGTAAACAATTGTTGGAAAAATTACTTGTGTGTCATGCCAAGAGTTTGCAAAGCTGTCATCAAGGTAAAGGGAGGCTATTTGATTTGTTCATCTCTTTTTTGGTTACTACAAGATTCCATATGTGTTATTTCATAGTTCTGATGTCTTCACTATTATTCTACAATGTAAAAAAATAGTGAAAATAAAGAAAAACCATTGAATGAGTAGGTGTGTCCAAACTCTTGTCTGGTAGTTTACAGACATAACATAAACAGATTAATACATACAGAAACATATACAGATTAATACATACAGAAACATATACAGATTAATACATACATAACATAAACAGATTAATACATACAGAAAAATTAAACAGAAGGCATTTCAACCCGGTCTGGCACAAAGAGAAGATTCATATGGGAGACATGCCTATACACAACCCATATACACACGTGCCATTTACCACAAAGAAGCTACATATTTTTACAATGTAATTATAGGTAGCCCTTTTTTCTTTTATTCCAGGCTTTATCTAAACATTCCGCAAACGGAAATACACAATTGACAAAAAATAAAACGTTTCAGTTTCTCCTCATCACTCAGCCACATAATGCCAGGGTATATCTGGTGTGCTTTCTGGAAAAAGAGCAAGCGTATATCGTGGTAGAAAGGGCAGTAGAGGATAAAATGAGTTTCATTCTCTATTTCTTCCAGGTCACAATTGTTACATAGTCTTCCCTCTTCAATTTCACCACAATACCGACCTGTTTCAATACGCAGGGGCAATATCCCTGATCTTACCTGTGCACATAGCGATCTCTTGCTTTTAGGTAGGTTATACATAATATATATATATATATATATACACACACCAATTCACCCTTAATCAAACAAAAGGTTCTCAATTTGGGTTTCTGATGAATCTCCTCCACCCATTTTTGTTTTCATATTTACATTTGAGTCATTTAGCAGATGCTCTTATCCAGAGCGACTTACAGTTAGTGAGTGCATACATTTTTCATACTGCATCAACAGTTGTTTAAAAAAAAAAGTATCTATGTATGTCTCCCTTAATTTGATTTTCGTACAGATGTTCACAGTCAGACTGTTGAAAAAGGTCAGACATTTCAGTTGCCCAGGCTCCCCCTATGGATAGATGCCATTGAAAAACTTGACTAGCTATTCTGGCAGTTGGCATATCCAACAGTCTATTCTGGCAGTTGGCATATCCAACAATCTATTCCAAAGTCTCACCATACACACCTTCCATCTCACCTCACAGGGTTCCCAGCCCATGTCCCCAGTTATTAAGTATAGGCGCAAACTTGTGGACACCTAAAAAAAGTAACGTACTGCTCTGTTATGGACATGTTCGTTTTTAAGATACATCTTAGCACCCCCCACTCCTGCCGAATAGTCCAGAACAGGACACACTGTAAATTGCTCTGGATTAGAGCGTCTGATACCAAAACGTAAATGTATTACGTAAGTGTCCTTTTAGATCATCAACAAAAGAAAATCTAAAGCATCTCTGAACCTCGTCCACCAGAGGGAGCAGCCCCATTGGAGAACACCACCACCACATGAGCAGAGGAGCGCTTGAGCTCTCACACAATCCTTTTGCAGCTCTGTGGGGTGGTTGTCCTTGGGCCTTTTATTTAACCATAAAT